>NC_052342.1:25694086-25781586 GCF_016432855.1 Salvelinus namaycush | reverse complement strand
TATTCGTTGTGTTTTTTGAAGGTTCACTTTAATAATCATGTGGAACTCTTCTCACACTGCGCCTTGGTTGTTATGTATACGACGAACGTGACAGAGGACAACAAACCGGACTCAGTTACACCAGCTCTGGCAGGAGGAATGGGCCAAAATTCACCCAACTTATTGTGGGAAGCTTGTGGAAGGCTACCCGAAACGTTTGACCCAAGTTAAACAATTTAAAGGCAATGCTACCAAATACTAATTGAGTGTATGTAAACTTCTGATCCACTGAGAATGTGATGAAAGAAATAAAAGCTGAAATAATTCATTCTCTCTACTATTATTCTGACATTTCACATTCTTAAAATGAAGTGGTGATCCTAACTGACCTAAAACAGGGAATCTTTACTAGGATTATATGTTAGAAATTGTGAAATACTGAGTTTAAATGTATTTGGCTAAGTTGTATGTAAACTTCCGACTTCAACTGTATATATAGAGAGAGGTAAAGATAGCAAGAGAGGTAAAGATATAGAGAGAGGTAAAGATAGCAAGAGAGGTAAAGATAGCAAGAGAGGTAAAGATAGCAAGAGAGGTAAAGATAGCAAGAGAGGTAAAGATAGCAAGAGAGGTAAAGATAGCAAGAGAGGTAAAGATGGCAAGAGAGGTAAAGATGGCAAGAGAGGTAAAGATAGAGAGAGAGGTAAAGATAGAGAGAGAGGTAAAGATAGAGAGAGAGGTAAAGACAGAGAGAGAGGTAAAGACAGAGAGAGAGGTAAAGACAGAGAGAGAGGTAAAGACAGAGAGAGAGGTAAAGACAGAGAGAGAGGTAAAGACAGAGAGAGAGGTAAAGACAGAGAGAGAGGTAAAGACAGAGAGAGAGGTAAAGACAGAGAGAGAGGTAAAGACAGAGAGAGGTAAAGACAGAGAGAGGTAAAGACAGAGAGAGAGGTAAAGACAGAGAGAGAGGTAAAGACAGAGAGAGAGGTAAAGACAGAGAGAGGTAAAGACAGAGAGAGAGGTAAAGACAGAGAGAGAGGTAAAGACAGAGAGAGAGGTAAAGACAGAGAGAGAGGTAAAGACAGAGAGAGAGGTAAAGATACAGAGGTAAAGATACAGAGGTAAAGATACAGAGGTAAAGATACAGAGGTAAAGATACAGAGGTAAAGATTGAGAGGTAAAGATTGAGAGGAAAAGATTGAGAGGAAAAGATTGAGAGAGGAAAAGATTGAGAGAGGAAAAGATAGAGAGAGGTAAAGATAGAGAGAGAGGTAAAGATAGAGAGAGAGGTAAAGATAGAGAGAGAGGTAAAGATAGAGAGAGAGGTAAAGATAGAGAGAGAGGTAAAGATAGAGAGAGAGGTAAAGATAGAGAGAGAGGTAAAGATAGAGAGAGAGGTAAAGATAGAGAGAGAGGTAAAGATAGAGAGAGAGGTAAAGATTGAGAGGTAAAGATTGAGAGGTAAAGATTGAGAGGTAAAGATTGAGAGGTAAAGATTGAGAGGTAAAGATAGAGAGAGGTAAAGATAGAGAGAGGTAAAGATAGAGAGAGGTAATGATAGAGAGATAAAGATAGAGAGAGGAGTTCAGTTTCAGTTTGTGCCCTTTACACCAAGAAACACTTACCTTGATGAAGCCCCCAACCTAAAGACATGTAAAGTTTCTTTCTTCTGGAACAAAGTTACATGTTCCTCAAACAATATAACGAGCCATACCGTCGTGGTGTTTGGCCCAGTCAGGTTTTTAACGTCACAATATAACGAGCCATACCATGTTGGTGTTGGGCCCAGTCAGGTCTTTAACGTCACAATATAACGAGCCATACCGTGGTGGTGTTGGGCCCAGTCAGGTCTTTAACGTCACAATATAATGAGCCATACCGTATTGGTGTTGGGCCCAGTCAGGTCTTTAACGTCACAATATAACGAGCCATACCGTATTGGTGTTGGGCCCAGTCAGGTCTTTAACGTCACAATATAACGAGCCATACCATATTGGTGTTGGGCCCAGTCAGGTCTTTAACGTCACAATATAACGAGCCATCCCGTGGTGTTGGGCCCAGTCAGGTCTTTAACGTCACAATATAACGAGCCATACCGTATTGGTGTTGGGCCCAGTCAGGTCTTTAACGTCACAATATAACGAGCCATACCGTATTGGTGTTGGGCCCAGTCAGGTCTTTAACGTCACAATATAACGAGCCATACCGTATTGGTGTTGGGCCCAGTCAGGTCTTTAACGTCACAATATAACGAGCCATACCGTATTGGTGTTGGGCCCAGTCAGGTCTTTAACGTCACAATATAACGAGCCATACCGTATTGGTGTTGGGCCCAGTCAGGTCTTTAACACCACAATATAACGAGCCATACCGTGTTGGTGTTGGGCCCAGTCAGGTCTTTAACACAACAATATAACGAGCCATACCGTGTGGTGCTGGGCCCATCAGGTCTTCAACAATATAACGAGCCATACCATGTGGTGCTGGGCCCATCAGGTCTTTAACAGAACAATATAACGAGCCATACCGTGTGGTGCTGGGTCCATCAGGTCTTTAACAATATAACGAGCCATACCGTGTGGTGCTGGGCCCATCAGGTCTTCAACAATATAACGAGCCATACCGTGTGGTGCTGGGCCCATCAGGTCTTTAACAATATAACGAGCCATACCGTGTGGTGCTGGGCCCAGTCAGGTCTTTAACACCAGAATATAACGAGCCATCCCGTGGTGTTGGGCCCAGTCAGGTCTTTAACGTCACAATATAACGAGCCATACCGTGGTGGTGGTGGGCCCAGTCAGGTCTTTAACACCCCCGCTGAAAGATCAGCCACAAAATGTTGGCACCATTGTAACAGGTAGTAATCAAGCCCTGGTCTCCATGGGAACAGAGGATGAACACCTGGTGAGGTAGTCTCAGGTTGGACTACTCCAAATCGTCTTGGTTCTGACACACACACACACACACACACACACACACACACACACACACACACACACACACACACACACACACACACACACACACACACACAGACAGAGACAGAGAGACACACACACACACACACACCACACCACACCACACCACACCACACCACACCACACCACACCACACCACACCACACAACACACAAACAAACAAAAGCTTTGCAGGTCCTTCAACCCTTGTAAATACCTCTGACACCGTACAGTAACCTGTGGATCATGAGAGAACCTTCATAAGAGAACGATAATAACCTCTTTACTGACCCGTAGTGTCCTGTAATACTTCATTTAAAGTCAGACTCAGTTGATAATTCATAACATGTACATAAAGGTTAAATGATGTAAACACAAATGTATTAACACTTCGGGAATTATCACTAACAGATAAAACAAATAAACATTAAAGACATGTTTAGAACCAATACAAATACATGAAGTTTCATAAAGCACAGCAATGTAATTACATTGAACACTACACAAGGCTGTGAACAGTGTAGCTTGTCCCTCAGCTGGTGGACCAATGGTTCTTACCTCTCCTCCTGCTGCAGATACTGTTGCTTCCTAGTTCCTATTTCCTAGTTCCTAGGTCTCTTTAACAGGGAAGAGATATTGAGATATATGACGAATTACCTCTCTTCCAAAATGGTCGGCTGGACTTTGCTAAAAACCAGTAGACATCTACTTTACTCCTATTTTGTTTGGCAAAAACAAGTAGTTGCCCGACTTCATAAACTTCTGTCTTATTTAACTTTGCTGTTGAAGGATAGACACTGACTTGTCTCACCTCCTCAGGGGATTGGTTAACTCTTGAGGTTCCTAGGGGCTCCACTGATAAATCTGCTTTTAGTTTTAATGCAAAGTATTGCCGGTAGAGCGGCCAGATGGAAAAAAAATACTATGCTCTTGTTTGAGGAGACTGCACAACACAGCAAATGGTTTTATCACAGTAAATGGTTTTATCACAGTAAATGGTTTTATCACAGCAAATGGTTTTATCACAGCAAATGGTTTTATCACAGCAAATGGTTTTATCATAGTAAATGGTTTTATCACAGTAAATGGTTTTATCACAGCAAATGGTTTTATCACAGTAAATGGTTTTATCACAGCAAATGGTTTTATCACAGCAAATGGTTTTATCACAGTAAATGGTTTTATCACAGCAAATGGTTTTATCACAGCAAATGGTTTTATCACAGTAAATGGTTTTATCACAGCAAATGGTTTTATCACAGCAAATGGTTTAATCACAGCAAATGGTTTTATCACAGTAAATGGTTTTATCACAGCAAATGGTTTTATCACAGCAAATGGTTTTATCACAGCAAATGGTTTTATCACAGCAAATGGTTTAATCACAGCAAATGGTTTTATCACAGTAAATGGTTTTAACACAGCAAATGGTTTTATCACAGCAAATGGTTTTATCACAGCAAATGGTTTTATCACAGCAAATGGTTTTATCACAGCAAATGGTTTTATCATAGCAAATGGTTTGCCATCCTTCAGCACAACATGTCACCCTTTATAACATAGTGACATAGTGGGTTATGCCACATTTACGAACCCTTTAAAAAGAATGACATATGGTTATAGATACTTTGTAACACGTTTATGTAGTGCTTATGAAGACATTATGAAGGCTCTATGAAGCCTTTATAAGCTGAACGACATTTAAAGCGGGACTGTGCAAATTAAACCATAATGATGTATTGGTACTGACTAACACCACGGCATGCTGCAGCCGGACAACCCCCCTCACAAACTGAAACCAGACTCCTCTTCCTCTCTCTCCCTCCCTTATTCTCTCCCTCAAACTGATACCCCTCTCTCTCTCTCTCTGTCTCTGTCTGTCTGTCTGTCTGTCTCTCTCTCTCTCTCTCTCTCTCTCTCTCTCTCTCTCTCTCTCTCTCTCTCTCTATGTCTCTCTCTCTCTGTCTCTCTCTCTCTCTCTCTCTATGTCTCTCTCTCTCTGTCTCTGTCTCTCTCTCTCTCTCTCTCTATCTCTCTCTCTATCTCTCTCCCTCTCTCTCTCTCTCTGTCTCTCCCTCTCTCTCCCTCTCTCTCCCTTATTCTCTCCCTCAAACTGAAACCCCTCTCTCTCTCTCTCTCTCTCTCTCTCTCTCTCTCTCTCTCTCTCTCTCTCTCTCTCTCTCTCTCTCTGTCTCTCTCTCTCTCTCTGTCTCTCTCTCTGTCTCTATCTCTCTATCTCTCTCTATCAATTCAATTCAATTCAATTCAAGGGGCTTTATTGGCATGGGAAACATGTGTTAACATTGCCAAAGCAAGTGAGGTAGATATTATACAAAAGTGAAATAAACAATACAAATTAACAGTAAACATTACACATACAGAAGTTTCAAAACAATAAAGACATTACAAATGTTATATTATATATATACAGTGTTGTAACAATGTACGAATGGTTAAAGCACACAAGTTAAAATAAATAAGCATAAATATGGGTTGTATTTACAATGCTGTTTGTTCTTCACTGGTTGACCTTTTCTTGTGGCAACAGGTCACAAATCTTGCTGCTGTGATGGCACACTGTGGAATTTCACCCAGTAGATATGGGAGTTTATCAAAATTGGATTTGTTTTCGAATTCTTTGTGGATCTGTGTAATCTGAGGGAAATATGTCTCTCTAATATGGTCATACATTGGGCAGGAGGTTAGGAAGTGCAGCTCAGTTTCCACCTCATTTTGTGGGCAGTGAGCACATAGCCTGTCTTCTCTTGAGAGCCATGTCTGCCTACGGCGGCCTTTCTCAATAGCAAGGCTATGCTCACTGAGTCTGTACATAGTCAAAGCTTTCCTTAAGTTTGGGTCAGTCACAGTGGTCAGGTATTCTGCCACTGTGTACTCTCTGTTTAGGGCCAAATAGAATTGTAGTTTGCTCTGTTTTTTTGTTAATTCTTTCCAATGTGTCAAGTAATTATCTTTTTGTTTTCTCATGATTTGGTTGGGTCTAATTGTGCTGTTGTCCTGGGGCTCTGTGGGGTGTGTTTGTGTTTGTGAACAGAGCCCTAGGACCAGCTTGCTTAGGGGACTCTTCTCCAGGTTCATCTCTCTGTAGGTGATGGCTTTGTTATGGAAGGTTTGGGAATCGCTTCCTTTTAGGTGGTTGTAGAATTTAACGGCTCTTTTCTGGATTTTGATAATTAGTGGGTATCGGCCTAATTCTGCTCTGCATGCATTATTTGGTGTTCTACGTTGTACACGGAGGATATTTTTGCAGAATTCTGCATGCAGAGTCTCAATTTGGTGTTTGCCCCATTTTGTGAAATCTTGGTTGGTGAGCGGACCCCAGACCTCACAACCATAAAGGGCAATGGGCTCTATGACTGATTCAAGTATTTTTAGCCAGATCCTAATTGGTATGTTGAAATTTATGTTCCTTTTGATGGCATAGAATGCCCTTCTTGCCTTGTCTCTCAGATCGTTCACAGCTTTGTGGAAGTTACCTGTGGTGCTGATGTTTAGGCCGAGGTATGTATAGTTTTTTGTGTGCTCTAGGGCAACGGTGTCTAGATGGAATTTGTGGTCCTGGCGACTGGACCTTTTTTGGAACACCATTATTTTGGTCTTACTGAGATTTACTGTCAGGGCCCAGGTCTGACAGAATCTGTGCAGAAGATCTAGGTGCTGCTGTAGGCCCTCCTTGGTTGGTGACAGAAGCACCAGATCATCAGAAAACAGTAGACATTTGACTTCGGATTCTAGTAGGGTGAGACCGGGTGCTGCAGACTGTTCTAGTGCCCGCGCCAATTCGTTGATATATATGTTGAAGAGGGTGGGGCTTAAGCTGCATCCCTGTCTCACTCCACGACCCTGTGTGAAGAAATGTGTGTGTTTTTTGCCAATTTTAACCGCACACTTGTTGTTTGTGTACATGGATTTTATAATGTCGTATGTTTTACCCCCAACACCACTTTCCATCAATTTGTATAGCAGACTCTCATGCCAAATTGAGTCGAAGGCTTTTTTGAAATCAACAAAGCATGAGAAGACTTTGCCTTTGTTTTGGTTTGTTTGGTTGTCAATTAGGGTGTGTAGGGTGAATACATGGTCTGTTGTACGGTAATTTGGTAAAAAGCCAATTTGACATTTGCTCAGTACATTGTGTTCATTGAGGAAATGTACGAGTCTGCTGTTAATGATAATGCAGAGTATTTTACCAAGGTTACTGTTGACGCATATTCCACGGTAGTTATTGGGGTCAAATTTGTCTCCACTTTTGTGGATTGGGGTGATCAGTCCTTGGTTCCAAATATTGGGGAAGATGCCAGAGCTAAGGACGATGTTAAAGAGTTTTAGTATAGCCAATTGGAATTTGTTGTCTGTATATTTGATCATTTAATTAAGGATACCATCAACACCACAGGCCTTTTTGGGTTGGAGGGTTTTTATTTTGTCCTGTAACTCATTCAAGGTAATTGGAGAATCCAGTGGGTTCTGGTAGTCTTTAATAGTTGATTCTAGGATTTGTATTTGATCATGTATATGTTTTTGCTCTTTATTCTTTGTTATAGAGCCAAAAAGATTGGAGAAGTGGTTTACCCATACATCTCCATTTTGGATAGATAATTCTTCGTGTTGTTGTTTGTTTAGTGTTTTCCAATTTTCCCAGAAGTGGTTAGAGTCTATGGATTCTTCAATTACATTGAGCTGATTTCTGACATGCTGTTCCTTCTTTTTCCGTAGTGTATTTCTGTATTGTTTTAGTGATTCACCATAGTGAAGGCGTAGACTCAGGTTTTCCGGGTCTCTATGTTTTTGGTTGGACAGGTTTCTCAATTTATTTCTTAGATTTTTGCATTCTTCATCAAACCATTTGTCATTGTTGTTCATTTTCTTCGGTTTTCTATTTGAGATTTTTAGATTTGATAGGGAAGCTGAGAGGTCAAATATACTGTTAAGATTTTCTACTGCCAAGTTTACACCTTCACTATTGCAGTGGAACGTTTTACCCAGGAAGTTGTCTAAAAGGGATTGGATTTGTTGTTGCCTAATTGTTTTTTGGTAGGTTTCCAAACTGCATTCCTTCCATCTATAGCATTTCTTAATGTTACTCAGTTCCTTTGGCTTTGATGCCTCATGATTGAGTATTGCTCTGTTCAAGTAGACTGTAATTTTGCTGTGATCTGATAGGGGTGTCAGTGGGCTGACTGTGAACGCTCTGAGAGACTCTGGGTTGAGGTCAGTGATAAAGTAGTCTACAGTGCTACTGCCAAGAGATGAGCTATAGGTGTACCTACCATAGGAGTCCCCTCGAAGCCTACCATTGACTATGTACATACCCAGCGTGCGACAGAGCTGCAGGAGTTGTGACCCGTTTTTGTTGGTTAAGTGTCATAGTTGTGCCTAGGGGGGCATATGGGGGAGGGAATGCTGTCACCTGCAGGCAGGTGTTTGTCCCCCTGTGTGCTGAGGGTGTCAGGTTCGTGTCCAGTTCTGGCATTTAGGTCGCAACAGACTAATACATGTCCCTGGGCCTGGAAATGATTGATTTCCCCCTCCAGGATGGAGAAGCTGTCTTCATTAAAGTATGGGGATTCTAGTGGGGGGATATAGGTAGCACACAGGAGGACATTTTTCTCTGTTAAGATAATTTCCTTTTGAATTTCTAGCCAAATGTAAAATGTTCCTGTTTTGATTAATTTAATGGAGTGAGTTAGGTCTGCTCTATACCAAATTAGCATTCCCCCTGAGTCCCTTCCCTGTTTCACACCTGGTAGTTTGGTGGATGGGACTACCAGCTCTCTGTAACCTAGAGGGCAACCAGTGGGTCCGTCTCCTCTATACCATGTTTCTTGCAGGATGACAATGTCTGCATTACCGATTTCTTTGGTGAAGTCCGGGTTCCTGCTCTTTAGGCCAAAGGCAGATGACCTCAGGCCTTGGATATTCCAGGATGATATAGTGAAGGCTTTTTGTTCCATAAAGTGTCCAATGTTGTTGGTCGTGGTTTGGCCTCAGGCCAGTAAGTGTGAGCAGAGCCTGCTGAGCATCTGGTACATGCCGTTGGCTTGGGCGAGTGTAAGAGTGGGGGTTGGGCCTGTTTGCCCGCTCACTACCTGGGCGTATGTGTGACTTCCATGTTGATGCCCTCTTTGCGGGGGTGGGGTGCATGGGGTGGGCAGGAGTGGCATAGGTCTGATCTGAGGGGGCCTAAATTGGGTGTGGGCATGGTTGATGTGGGGGGGTGTTGATTGGTTGGGGTGGGGGTGTGGATGTGTCTGGGGGTGCTGTGGTCTGGATGTAAGTCCTCTTGGCGTGGGTCCTCTATGTGTAGGTCCAGGGGGGGGTCCTGAAGGTCTTGGAGGGTGTCTCGCTGGTCTGGGTGGGGTGTCTATTGATCTGTTGCTCCTGTGTGAAGTGTTGGGGCTGCGTTTGAGAGCGATGTCCTTTAGAGTCCGGGCAAAGGTGGGCACTGCTGCCTTGTAGAGGTGGACTCTCTCTGTCTCTCTCTCTATCTCTCTCTCTCTATCTCTCTCTCCCTCTCTCTCTCTCTCTCTCCCTTATTCTCTCCCTCAAACTGAAACCTCTCTCTATCTCTCTCTCTCTATGTCTCTCTCTCTCTATGTCTCTCTCTCTCTCTGTCTCTCTCTCTCTCTATCTCTCTCTCTCTCTCTCTCTCTCTCTCTCTCTCTCTCTCTCTCTGTCTCTCTCTCTCTCTCTCTCTCCCTTATTCTCTCCCTCAAACTGAAACCTCTCTCTCTCTCTCTCTCTCTTTCTCAACCTTTATCTCTCTATTTGTACTTTGACACTGTTATTTTTGTAGATAATCTGAAGTGTGCTGATAAAGGTTTTCCCAAAATCTTTAAATACTCTGGTAAAATGGTTAACTTAATCTCTATGCGGATGATACTATTCCGTATGCTATTGCCCCGACTGCTGACCTGGCTGAGACAAGGCTACAGTCTGATGTTATAGCAAAGCAGGAAGCTGATTTAAAACGGCTATAGAGTAGTAGCAGATGCACTTTGATAAAAAGGTTGTGTCACGGCCGTTAACAGAAGAGGACCAAGGTGCAGCGTGGGTAGCCTACATTTTCTCTTTATTTGGAAAAAAAAAGACGCCGAACAAAACAACAAACAAAAACAAACCGTGAAGCTAAAGGCTAAGTGCCCTAAACAAAAGTCAGCTTCCCACAAAGACAGGTGGGAAAAAAGGGCTACCTAAGTATAATTCCCAATCAGAGACAACGATAGACAGATGCCTCTGATGGAGAACCACACCCGGGCCAAACACAAAGAAATAGAAAACATAGAAATAAAGAAACTAGAATGCCCACCCTAGTCACACCCTGGCCTAACCAAACATAGAGAATAAAAGCCTCTCTATGGCGTGACAGGTTGACTGAATAATCTGCTTCTTACTGAAAAGGTGCAATCTGTTTTTGTGTAGACAAAGCCAACTTTAAATCTTAGCTTCTTAACCAGCTTCTAGAGTGCCTTACAGCCTTAATAATCCTCCGCAATCTACACACACTAGCCCACAATGACAATGTGAAAACAGGTTTATCGAAATTTTAGCAAATGTATTAAACATAAAAAACAGATACCTTAATTTACATAAGTAGTCAGACCCTTTGCTATGAGACTTGAAATTGAGCTCAGGTGCATCCTGCTTCCATTGATCATCGTTGATATGTTTCTACAACTTGATTGGAGTCCACTTGTGGTAAATTCAGTTGATTGGACATGATTTGGAAAGGCACACACCTGTCTATATAAGGTCCCACAGTTGACAGTGCATGTCAGAGCAAAAACCAAGCCTTGAAGTCGAAGGAATTGACCGTAAAGCTCCGAGACAGGATTGTGTCGAGGCACAGATCTGGGGAAGGGTACCAAAACATGTCTGCAGCATTGAAGGTCCCCAAGAACACAGTGGCCTCCATCATTCTTAAATGGAAGAAGTTTGGAATCACCAAGACTCTTCCTTGAGCTGGCCGCCCGGCCAAACTGAGCAAAACCTTCCAGAAGGACAACCATCTCTGCAGTACTCCACCAATCTGGCCTTAATGGTAGAGTGGCCAGACGGAAGCCACTCCTCAGTAAAAGGCACATGACAGCTAGCTTGGAGTTTGCCAAAAGGCACCTAAAGACTGTCAGACCATGAGAAGCAAGATTCTCTGGTCTGATGAAACCAAGATTGAACTATTTGGCCTGAATGCCAAGCGTCACATCTGGCGGAAACCTGGCACCATCCCTACAGTGAAGCATGGTGGTGGCAGCATCATGCTGTGGGGATGCTTTTCAGCAGTAGGGACTGGGAGACTAGTCAGGATCAAGGCAAAGATGAATGGAGAAAGTTACAGAGATATCCTTGGTGGAAACCCGCTCCAGAGAGCTCAGGTCCTCAGACCAGGGTGAAGATTCACCTTCCAAAAGGATAACGACCCTAAGCACACAGCCAAGACAAGGTAGGGCTTCAGGACAAGTCTCTGAATGTCCTTGAGTGTACCAGCCAGACCCGGACTTGAACCTGATCGAACCTCTCTGGAGAGACCTTTAACTAGCTGTGCAGTAACGTTCCCCATCCAACCTGACAGAGCTTGAGAGGACCTGCAGAGAAGAATGGGAGAAACTCTTCAAATACAGGTGTGCCAAGCTTGTAGCGTCATACCCAAGAAGACTCGAGGCTGTAATCGCTGCCAAAGGTGCTTCAACAAAGTACTGAGTACTTATATAAATGTGATATTTCAACAACAAATATATATATATTTTTTGCTGACATGTCAAAAAACCATTTTTTGCTTTCTCATTATGGGGTATTGTGATGTCATTATGGGGTATTGTGATGTCATTATGGGGTATTGTGATGTCAGTATGGGGTATTGTGATGTCATTATGGGGTATTGTGTGTAGAATGATGAGGGGGGGAAAAACTATTGAATCCGTTTTAGAATAAGTATGTAACGTAACAAAATGAGTAAAAAGTCAAGGGGTCTGAATACTTTCCGAAAATGCTCAATAGGGGAGAGAGAGATAAAGATAGAGAGGTAGAGAGAGGTTTCAGTTTGAGGGAGAGAATAAGGGAGAGAGAGAGAGAGTGAGAGAGAGAGAGGAAGAGGAGTCTGGTTTCAGTTTGTGAGGGGGGGTTGTCCCGCTGCAGCAGGTGTTATCGTCGGTACAAGTACATCATAATGCTTTACAAGGTGGGATGGTGACTCAATAAAAGAAAAACACAATTGAGGAAGGTGAGTAAGTGCCACAGTGCCTCCAATAGTCCCTCCAATAGACCAGTGTGGGTTGAAGTCCCTCCAATAGACCAGTGTGGGCTGAAGTCCCTCCAATAGACCAGTGTGGGTTGAAGTCCCTCCAATAGACCAGTGTGGGTTGAAGTCCCTCCAATAGACCAGTGTGGGCTGAAGTCCCTCCAATAGACCAGTGTGGGTTGAAGTCCCTCCAATAGACCAGTGTGGGCTGAAGTCCCTCCAATAGACCAGTGTGGGCTGAAGTCCCTCCAATAGACCAATGTGGGTTGAAGTCCCTCCAATAGACCAGTGTGGGCTGAAGTCCCTCCAATAGACCAGTGTGGGTTGAAGTCCCTCCAATAGACCAGTGTGGGTTGTAGTCCCTCCAATAGACCAGTGTGGCTGAAGTCCCTCCAATAGACCAGTGTGGGTTGAAGTCCCTCCAATAGACCAGTGTGGGTTGAAGTCCCTCCAATAGACCAGTGTGGGTTGAAGTCCCTCCAATAGTCCCTCCAATAGACCAGTGTGGGTTGAAGTCCCTCCAATAGACCAGTGTGGGTTGAAGTCCCTCCAATAGACCAGTGTGGGCTGAAGTCCCTCCAATAGACCAGTGTGGGCTGAAGTCCCTCCAATAGACCAGTGTGGGTTGAAGTCCCTCCAATAGACCAGTGTGGGCTGAAGTCCCTCCAATAGACCAGTGTGGGTTGAAGTCCCTCCAATAGACCAGTGTGGGTTGAAGTCCCTCCAATAGACCAGTGTGGGCTGAAGTCCCTCCAATAGACCAGTGTGGGTTGAAGTCCCTCCAATAGACCAGTGTGGGCTGAAGTCCCTCCAATAGACCAGTGTGGGTTGAAGTCCCTCCAATAGACCAGTGTGGGTTGAAGTCCCTCCAATAGTCCCTCCAATAGACCAGTGTGGGTTGAAGTCCCTCCAATAGACCAGTGTGGGTTGAAGTCCCTCCAATAGACCAGTGTGGGCTGAAGTCCCTCCAATAGACCAGTGTGGGCTGAAGTCCCTCCAATAGACCAGTGTGGGTTGAAGTCCCTCCAATAGACCAGTGTGGGCTGAAGTCCCTCCAATAGACCAGTGTGGGTTGAAGTCCCTCCAATAGACCAGTGTGGGTTGAAGTCCCTCCAATAGACCAGTGTGGGCTGAAGTCCCTCCAATAGACCAGTGTGGGTTGAAGTCCCTCCAATAGACCAGTGTGGGCTGAAGTCCCTCCAATAGACCAGTGTGGGTTGAAGTCCCTCCAATAGACCAGTGTGGGCTGAAGTCCCTCCAATAGACCAGTGTGGGTTGAAGTCCCTCCAATAGACCAGTGTGGGTTGAAGTCCCTCCAATAGACCAGTGTGGGCTGAAGTCCCTCCAATAGACCAGTGTGGGTTGAAGTCCCTCCAATAGACCAGTGTGGGCTGAAGTCCCTCCAATAGACCAGTGTGGGCTGAAGTCCCTCCAATAGACCAGTGTGGGTTGAAGTCCCTCCAATAGACCAGTGTGGGTTGAAGGGAGGTTGAAGGGAGGTTGAAGGGAGGTTCTGTGTGCCTGCCTGTTGCAGAACCACCTGGGGAACTTAAAGGATTTAGATGGAAGGTCAATCGTACTGTAATAGTTGATGATAAAGAGATCTCATACCCAAGAACTCTCGAGGCTGTAATCTCTGCCAAAGGTGCTTCAACAAAGTACTGAGTACTTATGTAAATGTAATATTTCATTTATTATTTATTTTTAATATAAATTAGCAAAAATGTTTAAAAATAAGCCGTTTTTGCTTTTTCCATTATGGGGTATTGTGTGTAGATTGATGAGAGGGGAAAAAACGCTTAAATCACTTTTAGAATAATCCTGTAAAGTAACAAAGTGTGGAAAAAGTCAAATACTTTTCGAAAGCGATGTAGATGTTTTTTAAACATCACATCCAAATGAATACACTTATCTGCTTGGAACACGTTCTATTGGAGAACCATCTAATGAGGGAACATCTATCTGAAACATTCTTACGAGAGTTTAAAAACAACATGAATTTAGTTTTTAAATGTATTTTTTTTTTATTATTTTTTTTTTTTTCACCTTTATTTAACCAGGTAGGCTAGTTGAGAACACCTTTATTTAACCAGGTAGGCTAGTTGAGAACACCTTTATTTAACCAGGTAGGCTAGTTGAGAACACCTTTATTTAACCAGGTAGGCTAGTTGAGAACACCTTTATTTAACCAGGTAGGCTAGTTGAGAACACCTTTATTTAACCAGGTAGGCTAGTTGAGAACACCTTTATTTAACCAGGTAGGCTAGTTGAGAACACCTTTATTTAACCAGGTAGGCTAGTTGAGAACACCTTTATTTAACCAGGTAGGCTAGTTGAGAACACCTTTATTTAACCAGGTAGGCTAGTTGAGAACACCTTTATTTAACCAGGTAGGCTAGTTGAGAACACCTTTATTTAACCAGGTAGGCTAGTTGAGAACACCTTTATTTAACCAGGTAGGCTAGTTGAGAACACCTTTATTTAACCAGGTAGGCTAGTTGAGAACACCTTTATTTAACCAGGTAGGCTAGTTGAGAACACCTTTATTTAACCAGGTAGGCAAGTTGAGAACACCTTTATTTAACCAGGTAGGCTAGTTGAGAACACCTTTATTTAACCAGGTAGGCTAGTTGAGAACACCTTTATTTAACCAGGTAGGCTAGTTGAGAACACCTTTATTTAACCAGGTAGGCAAGTTGAGAACACGTTCTCATTTACAATTGCGACCTGGCCAAGATAAAGCAAAGCAGTTCGACACATACAACAACACATAGTTACACATGGAGTAAAACAAACATACAGTCAATAATACAGTGAAAAATAAGTCTATATACAATGTGAGCAAGTGCGGTGAGATAAGGGAGGTGAAGGCAAACAAAATATATATATAAATAAATAAAAATATAAAAAAGGCCATGGTGGCGAAGTAAATACAATATAGCAAGTAAAAACACTGGAATGGTTGGTTTGCAGTGGAAGAAAGTGCAAAGTAGAGATAGAAATAATGGGGTGCAAAGGAGCAAAATAAATAAATACAGTAGGTAAAGAGGTAGTTGTTTGGGCTAAATTATAGATGGGCTATGTACAGGTGCAGTAATCTATGAGGCACAAGTTTTAAATCAGATTCCTGCATAGATATAAAATATATAATATATATATAATATAATATATAACATCTGAGTGTAGTTTTGACACAGCCAGGTCAGCAGTCTGGGCAACAGCATACGTAATGCTATCATCCACATAGAGATTAAGTTGACCATTTTAAACAGATTGACCAATGGTGTTTATATAAATAGTGCAGAGAACAGATCCCTGAACCGACCCTTCACACAGTAGTCTCTCTCTCTCTCTCTCTCTCTCTCTCTCTCTCTCTCTCTCTCTCTCTCTCTCTCTCTCTCTCTCTCTCTCTTCTCTTCTCTTCTCTTCTCTTCTCTCTCTCTCTCTCTCTCTCTCTCTCTCTCTCTCTCTCTCTCTCTCTCTCTCTCTCTCTCTCTCTCTCTCTCTTTCTCTCTGTCTCTCTCTCTCTCTCTCTCTGTCTCTCTCAATTCAATTGACTTTATTGACATGGCAAGTTCATTATTACTTACATTGTCAAAGTATATATATCGAAAAATAAAAAAAATATTTATATATAAATAAATGGTGGGACCAACAGTAATAATAATAGTAGTAGTGGACATGGGATTACCATTAACAACAACTACAACAACAATATTAATCAGAACAACAATACATTAAATCAATGGTAGTAGACCAGTGTCAATATGACTTGAGAAGACATATGACCTGGTATGAAAGACAAAACAAATGGGAAATATTATCAACATTACTTTGCATTTTTCACTGGCTGTCCCTCAGGCTGTGGCAGGAGGACACATATTTGGCTGCCAAAACTGCACATTTTGGCTTTTCACCCAAGAAATATTTGATTTTTTCTTCATCTTTTATAGTTTCAAATTCTTTGTATTGAGTTATAATTTTGGGAAAGAAATATGCTCTTAGGTCTGAGTATTTGTCACAGTGTAGTAGGAAATGCACCTCTGTCTCTACCTCTCCCGTGGAGCAGAGTGAGCACAGCCTGTCCTCTCTGGGCAGCCAGGTTTGTCTGTGACGACCGGTCTCTATAGCCAGACTGTGCTCACTGAGTCTGTACCTAGTCAATGTTTTCCTCAGTTTTCTATCAGTCACAGTGGTCAGATAGTCTGCCACCATGTACTGTCTGTTTAGAGCCAAATAGCATTGAAGTTTACTTTGATTTTTTGTGGTGTCTTTCCAATAGGTTATATATTTTTCTTTTTGTTTTGTGATGATTTGGTTGGGCCAGATATTTCTCTCTCTCTCTCTCTGTCTCTGTCTCTCTCTTTCTCTCTCTCTCTATTTTTCTCTCCTCTCTCTCTCTCTTCTCCCTGTTATCTCACTCTTAATTTTCAATTTCATTTCAATATAAGGGCATGGGAGACATATGTTAACATTGCCAAAGCAAGTGAAGTAGATATAAACATAAGTGAAATAAACAACAAAAATGAACAGTAAACATTACACTCACAAAAGTTCCAAAAGAATAAAGACATTTAAAATGTAATATTATGTATATATATAGTGTTGTAACGATCTGGAAATAGTTAAAGTACAAAGGGAAAATAAATAAGCATAAATATGGGTTGTATTTACAATGGTGTTTGTTCTTCACTGGTTGCCCTTTTCTTGTGGCAACAGGTCACAAATCTTGCTGCTGTGATGGCACACTGTGGTATTTCACCCAGTAGATATGGGAGTCAAAATCGGGTTTGTTTTCAAATTCTTTGTGTATCTGTGTAATCTGAGGGAATATGTGTCTCTAATATGGTCAAACATTTGGCAGGAGGTTAGGAAGTGCAGCTCAGTTTCCACCTCATTTTGTGGGCAGTGTGCACATAGCCTGTCTTCTCTTGAGAGCCAGGTCTGCCTACGGTGGCCTTTCTCTCTCTTACTCTCTTGCTCTCTCACCCAATCCCCCCCCCCCCTCCTCTCTCCCTGACACACACACAAACACACACACACACAGCTCATGTTGTCTCTGCCCTAAATGCCACACAAAATGTTTTTATAAAGCTTTGTATTATTATATGCTTCTCGTGTGTGTGTGTGTGTGCGTGTGTGTACGTGTGTGTACGTGTGTGTGTGTGTGTGTGTGTGTGTGTGTGTGTGTGTGTGTGTGTGTGTGTGTGTGTGTGTGTGTGTGTGTGTGTGTGTGTGTGTGTGTGTGTGTGTGTGTGTGTGTGTGTGTGTGTGTGTGTGTGTGTGCTTACTCATACAACACCGGTGATACGAACCAGACACCGGTCCATTTAAAATGCTGCATCATGACTGTGATTGAGAGTGTCCCCTCTGTTACCACGGTGATACCCAGTGTTACCACGGTGATCGATCACAGCCAGACCCGTACAGCAACGTGATGCTGTTGATGCTGTTGTTATGATGTTCACAACTAGCCTTGAGCCTGGTCATGTCTCATAGTACACACTCACATATAACGTGACTTGTTTTCTGTTTTTCATGTCTAAATTGCTATGTCAGATTGAGACTGTAGATGGCGCTGTGGTGCTGCCTGATTTAAGACTGTAGGTGGCGCTGTTTGATTAAGACTGTACAGTGGCTTGCGAAAGTATTCACCCTCCTTGGCATTTTTCCTATTTTGTTGCCTTACAACCTGGAATTAAAATAGATTTTTGGGGGGGTTTATCATTTGATTTACACAACATGCCTTCCACTTTGAAGATGCAAAATATTTTCTATTGTGACACAAACAAGAAATAAGACAGAAAAACTGAAAACTTGAGCGTGCATAACTATTCACCCCCCCCCCCCCCCCCCCAAAAGTCAATACTTTGCAGAGCCACCTTCTGCAGCAATTACAGCTGCGAGTCTCTTGGGGTATGTCTCTATAAGCTTGGCACATCTAGCCACTGGGATTTTAGCCCATTCTTCAAGGTAAAACTGCTCCAGCTCCTTCAAGTTGGATGGGTTCCGCTGGTGCACAGAAATCTTTAAGTCAAACCACAGATTCTCAATTGGATTGAGGTCTGGGCTTTGACTAGGCCATTCCAAGACATTTTAATGTTCCCCTTAAACTACTCGAGTGTTGCTTTAGCAGTATGCTTAGGGTCATTGCCCTGCTGTAAGGTGAACCTCCGTCCCAGCTTAAATCTCTGGAAGACTGAAGCAGGTTTCCCTCAAGAATGTCTTTGTATTTAGCGCCATCCATCATTCCTTCAATTCTGACCAGTTTTTCTCAGTCCTTGCCGATGAAAACCATCCCCACAGCATGATGCTGCCACCACCATGCTTCACTGTGGGGATGGTGTTCTCGGGTGATGAGGTGTTGGGCTTGCACCAGACATAGCATTTTCCTTGCTGGCCAAAAAGCTACATTGTGTCTCATCTGACCAGTAATCCGTTCTTCCTTAAGTAGGGGAGTCTCCCACATGCCTTTTGGTGAACACCAAACGTGTTTGCTTATTTTTTTCTTTAAGCATGGCTTTTTTCTGGCCACTCTTCCGTAAAGCCCAGCTCTGTGGAGTGTACGGCTTAAAGTGGTCCTATGGACAGTTACTCCAATCTCCGCTGTGGAGCTTTGCAGCTCCTTCAGGGTTATCTTTGGTCTCTTTGTTGCCTCTCTGATTAATGCCCTCCTTGCCTGGTCTGTGAGTTTTGGTGGGAGGCCCTCTCTTGGCAGGTTTATTGTGGTGCCATGTTCTTTCCATTTTTAAATAACGGATTTAATGGTGCCCCGTGGGATGTTCAAAGTTTCGGATATTTTTTTATAACTCAACCCTGATCTGTACTTCTCCACAACTTTGTCCCTGACCTGTTTGGAGAGCTCCTTTGTCTTCATGGTGCTGCTTGCTTGGTGGTGCCCCTTGCTTAGTGGTGTTTCCTTTCAGAACAGGTGTATATATATACTGAGATCATGTGACACTTAGATTGCACACAGGTGGACTTTATTTAACTAACTATGTGACTTCTGAAGGTAATTGGTTGCACCAGATCTTATTTAGGGGCTTCATAACAAAAGGGGTGAATACATATGCACAACACTTTATAGTTTAAACAAATCTGTAGATTTTTTTGAAACAAGTTATTTTTTAAATTTCACTTAACCATTTTGGACTGTTTTGTGTTTGTCCATTACATGAAATCCAAATATAAATCAATTAAATTACAGGTTGTAATGCAACAAAACAGGGAAAAGACCAAGGGGGATGAATACTTTTGCAAGGCACTGTCTGGTTGAGACTGTAGGGGGCACTGTCTGGTTGAGACTGTAGGGGGCACTGTCTGGTTGAGACTGTAGGGGGCACTGTCTGGTTGAGACTGTAGGGGGCACTGTCTGGTTGAGACTGTAGGGGGCACTGTCTGGTTGAGACTGTAGGGGGCACTGTCTGGTTGAGACTGTAGGGGGCACTGTCTGGTTGAGACTGTAGGGGGCACTGTCTGATTGAGACTAGGGGGCACTGTCTGATTGAGACTGTAGGGGGCACTGTCTGGTTGAGACTGTAGGGGGCACTGTCTGATTGAGACTGTAGGGGGCACTGTCTGATTGAGACTGTAGGGGGCACTGTCTGATTGAGACTAGGGGGCACTGTCTGATTGAGACTGTAGGGGGCACTGTCTGGTTGAGACTGTAGGGGGCACTGTCTGGTTGAGACTGTAGGGGGCACTGTCTGGTTGAGACTGTAGGGGGCACTGTCTGGTTGAGACTGTAGGGGGCACTCTCTGATTGAGACTGTAGGGCACTGTCTGATTGAGACTGTAGGGGGCACTCTCTGATTGAGACTGTAGGGGGCACTGTCTGATTGAGACTCTAGGGGGCACTCTCTGATTGAGACTGTAGGGGGCACTCTCTGATTGAGACTGTAGGGGGCGCTCTCTGATTGAGACTGTAGGGGGCACTCTCTGATTGAGTGTTTCAGAGACTCTTTGTGTTGGTACTCTGCGTTTGTGTCACACTGCTTTGTCTGAGTCAGGAATCCCCCAGCTGTTTTCTGACCTGATCTGTGAAGTGGAATAGGAAGATAAAGTTGGGAATGTCCCTTTATGAACACACGGGGGAACTATGGTCAGTATTGTTATTGTCATTTTGTGCGCTTTTGGTATAAAGTTTTACATGCCTATGCTAACTATATATCTCTTCGTTTTTTAGGGTAGTATCTGGCTGATCCTAGATCTGTGTTCGATCATCCCTTAAACATGCTGAACTAAACATCCCCTCTAGTCAATGTCCAAATCCAGCTGTTAGAGAGAGAGAGAGAGAGAGAGATAAAGGAAGAGAGAAAGAGAGAGAGAGAGATAAAGGAAGAGAGAGAGATAAAGGAAGAGAGAGAGAGAGAGAGAGAGAGAGAGAGAGAGAGAGAGAGAGAGAGAGAGAGAGAGAGAGAGAGAGAGAGATTGTCTGGGTGATAGAAAGAGAGAGAGAGATAAAGGAAGAGAGAGAGATAAAGGAAGAGAGAGAGAGAGAGAGAGAGAGAGAGAGAGAGAGAGAGAGATATAAAGGAAGAGAGAGAGAGAGATATAAAGGAAGAGAGAGAGAGAGATATAAAGGAAGAGAGAGAGAGAGATATAAAGGAAGAGAGGGAGGAAGAGAGAGCAGGAAATGTTGAGATTTCCTTTGTAATCACACGGTGTGATGCTGGAGCTGGGAGGGTAGCCATTCTTACGAGTGTGTGTGTGTCCCTGCTCGCTGGCGGTCTGTGTGTGACAGTGAGAAGGAGATATCTTGAGACACCGGGTAGGAAAGGCAGTGGAAGACTCTTTAGCTTTGAACTGAAGCTCAACATTTGGACTTGGTGCCTAAGTACCACACACACCTTCATATACACATTATGGAGAAGGTGTGTGTGTGTGTGTGAGAGATGTCAAGACATTCTCCTCACCTGTGAGAGCAGTAACAGTTTCGTTACCCCGAGGGGGGGGGGGTTTGCGATTGTCACTGGGGATCTTTGCTTGGGTCATCACCGTCGCCGGGTGCGTTGCCAGGTGTGTTGCCACGGCGGCACCATGTTGAGGTGTGTTATCCAACGGGCCAGCAACCTGCGGGAGAAGGATGGTCGCCTTAGTGATCCTCTGTGTGGAGTCATCTTCAGAGGTAAGGGGTCAGGGGTCAGGGGCCAGAGGTGAACGGGTGTAAGAGGTACAGTTAGATATTTTCTTCCTTGTAGTTAATTGATTGATTAATGTCACTGACTGGTCAGAAAGTCCAGTCACCTGGTGTCCCAGGTCAGACCCTGGGTGGTATGACTAGATGGTATATCACGTAGGGTTGATTTCAGAAACGAACAGTGCTTGGTAGAAATTTCAATCTTGGGTTTTACCTCAGAGAAACATCTTGCTTTACGGGAAAAAGGTTGAAGAAAGAGGAAGCTTCTGTGGTTTCCTCGTTATCATAATGGACATTTCTGTTTTCTCCGTTTGATCCATTATTAGCTAATAATGTAACGATGAAGAGAAATGATACATTACCACAGATGTGTTATTACATTACACGTTGCACGTTGGGATTATGTTAGGCAGTGGCTTTTCTTTATCAGTGAAAACGTATGAATGTTCATTTATCTTGTAAGCAATAACAATAATTATTATTAACATATTATGTTATGAACATGACTTTATTATGAATGAAAAAGGTATTACATTATAATAGGTGAGCACATTATCTTGTATTTTTCCATCACCTTTAATGCGGTAAATGTCTGTCTGACTAACATGGGAGGTTAACTGCTCTTACTTCCTCTCTTTGTTCCATCCATTTCCTGTTCCTGGTGCCATCAGACTGACATGTGGGTCCTAGTTCCCGTGGCAACGTGGCACCCGTACCACAAGCCCAAGTTTTGTCGCTATCCCTCTGACTGAAACATGTAGTTGGTGTGTAATGGTTTGACATGTTTCAGACCGTTTCTATAAATCAAAGTTATTTTGAGTCACTCTGGATAAGAGCGTCTGGTGTTGCTGTTACCTTGTCAATGTTGTTCTCAGTGTAGCTCAGATAATTATTATGGAGCTAGGACAGTTGTTGCTCCCTGGTTCATTGCTCTCTCTCTCTCTCTCTCTCTCTCTCTCTCTCTCTCTCTCTCTCTCTGTCTCTCTCTCTCTGTCTCTGTCTCTCTCTCTCTGTCTCTGTCTCTGTCTCTCTCTCTCTGTCTCTGTCTCTGTCTCTCTCTCTCTGTCTCTGTCTCTCTCTCTCTGTCTCTGTCTCTGTCTCTGTCTCTCTCTCTCTCTCTCTCTCGCTCTCTCTCTCTCTCTCTCTCTGTCTCTGTCTCTGTCTCTGTCTCTGTCTCTGTCTCTCTCTCTCTCTCTGTGTCTCGGTCTCTCTCTCTCTCTCTCTCTCTCTGTCTCTCTCTCTCTAGTCTCTGTCTCTGTCTCGGTTTCTCTGTCTCTCTCTCAATGTCTCTCTCTCTCTCTCTCTCTCTCTCTCTCTCTCTGTCTCGGTCTCTCTCTCTCTCTCTCTCTCTCTCTCTCTCTCTCTCTCAGCAAGACTTGAGCCTGTCGATTTGCAACATCTTCAGGAATTCAGCAAAGTGAATAAACACGTTTTTTATGGGCCTGCGTCCTGAATGGCACCCTATTCCCTATATAGTGCACTACTTTAGACCGGAGTCCTATTCCCTATATAGTGCACTACTATAGACCAGAGTCCTATTTCCTATATAGTGCACTAGACTGGAGCCCTATAGGGAATAGGGTGTCGTTTAGGACACAGTCCCTGTTCATACATCAAGATCAGCACTGTGTACAGAACATATTCCACCTCGATGTGTGTCTATATCAAATTCCTTATAATAAGCAAACCAGACAGCACCCTTTTGGTATTTTTTCAATTGACAGATAGCCAGGGGTCACACTCCAACACTCAGACATCCTTTACAAACAAAGCATTTCTGTTTAGTGAGTCCTTCAGATCAGAGGCAGTAGGGATGACCAGGGATGTTCTCTGTTTAGTGAGTCCTCCAGATCAGAGGCAGTAGGGATGACCAGGGATGTTCTCTGTTTAGTGAGTCCTCCAGATCAGAGGCAGTAGGGATGACCAGGGATGTTCTCTGTTTAGTGAGTCCTCCAGATCAGAGGCAGTAGGGATGACTAGGGATGTTCTCTGTTTAGTGAGTCCTCCAGATCAGAGGCAGTAGGGATGACCAGGGATGTTCTCTGTTTAGTGAGTCCTCCAGATCAGAGACAGTAGATGACCAGGGATGTTCTCTTGATAAGTGTGTATTAGACAATTTTTCTGTCAAAATGTAACAAGTTCTTTTAGGTGTCAGGAAAAATGTATGGAGTAAAAAGTACCTCATTTTCTTTGGGAATGTAGTGAAGTAAAAGTTTTCAAAAATGTAATTAGTAAAGTAAAGTACAGAAAACGACTTAAGCGCACGCCTCTACCGCTTCTCCCTCCCGGATCCGGGATCCTCCTCATCAAAAAGCTGACTAGCATAGCCTAGCCTAGCGCCACAGGGATATCATATAATATAATTTCATGAAATCACAAGTCCAATACAGCAAATGAAAGATAAACATCTTGTGAATCCAGCCATCATTTCCTATTTTTAAAATGTTTTACAGCGAAAACACAATATATATTTATATTAGCTCACCACAATAGCCAAACACACAATGCCATGTTTTCACCATGTTTTCACCGCCAACATAGCTTTCACAAAACCCACAAATAGAGATAAAATGAATCACTAACCTTTGAACAACTTCATCAGATGACAGTCTTATAACATCATGTTATACAATACATTTATGTTTTGTTCGAAAATGTGCATATTTAGAGGTAGAAATCGTGGTTTTACATTGTGAATACGTAGCCATGATGCACCAAATTGTCCGGAGAAATTTTGGACAGTCACGTAATCTAACCAAAAAACTCATCATAAACTTTACTAAAAAATACATGTTGTACAGCAAATGGAAGATACACTGGTTCTTAATGCAACCGCTGTGTTAGATTAAAAAAAAGAACTTTAGTACAACGTACAGCATGCAATATTGTGAGACAGCGCTCACCAATTCTCCGCCTTGTTGGAGCCAACACAAACCCCAAAAATACGAAATAACATCATAAATATTCTCTTACTTTTGATGATCTTCCATCAGAATGTTGTGCAAGGAGTCCTAGTTCCAGAATAAATCGTTGTTTTGTTTTAGAATGTCCATTTATTCTGTCGAATTAGCAACTTTGGCTAGCATTGTGGAGGGCACATGTCCAAGAAATCCTAGCGCATGGAACGAAAAATTCCAAAAGTCCCAATAAACGTCGAATAAACTGGTCAAACTCGGTTGAAAATCCTACTTTATGATGTTTTTCTCATATGTATCCAATAAAATTAGAGCCGGAGCATTTCGTCGTGTATACCTAACGCATTTCAGAAGACAATGTGAGGTTCCCTGGTGCGCAGTTGAATACTGCCAATAGAGCGGACCTGTCACTCCAAAAGCTCTCATTCGGTCTCACATCAAGCTAGACACCCCATTCAACATTCTACTGCCTGTTGACATCTAGTGGAAGGCGTATGAAGTGCATACAGATACATAAATATAAGCCAGTTGAATAGGCAGGCCCTGACACAGAGCCCCATTTTCAGAATTTTCACTTCCTGTTTGGAAGTTTGCTACCAAATGAGTTCTGTTTTACTCACAGATATAATTCAAACAGTTTTAGAAACTTCAGAGTGTTTTCTATCCAATAGTAATAATAATATGCATATTGTATGATCTAGAACAGAGTACGAGGCAGTTTAATTTGGGCGCGATTTTTTTCCCAAAGTGAAAATAGCGCCCCCCTATTAACCTCTAACACCTCCCAAACCCGGATCCGGGAGCACCCCCATCAGTAGAAAAGCTACTAGCATAGCCTAGCATAGCGTCACAAGTAAATACTAGCATCTAAATATCATTAAATCACAAGTCCAAGACACTAGATGAAAGATACACATCTTGTGAATCCAGCCATCATTTCTGATTTTTAAAATGTTTTACAGGGAAGACACAATATGTAAATCTATTAGCTAACCACGTTAGCAAAAGACACCACTTTTTTTACTCCACCAGTTTTTTACTCCATCAGTAGCTATCACAAATTCGACCAAATAAAGAAATAAATAGCCACTAACCAAGAAACAACTTCATCAGATGACAGTCTGATAACATATTTATTGTATAGCATATGTTTTGTTAGAAAAATGTGCATATTTCAGGTATAAATCATAGTTTACCATTGCAGCCACCATCACAACTCTCACCAAAGCGACTAGAATAACTACAGAGCAACGTGAATTAGCTAATTACTCATCATAAAACATTTCTTAAAAATACACAGCGTACAGCAATTGAAAGACACAGATCTTGTGAATCCAGACAATATTTCAGATTTTCTAAGTGTTTTACAGCGAAAACACAATATAGCGTTATATTAGCATACCACAATAGCAAACATCACAACAGCATTGATTCAAGCCAAACATAGCGATTACGTATAAACCACCAAAAGATATTAATTTTTTCACTAACCTTCTCAGAATTCTTCAGATGACAGTCCTATAACATCATATTACACAATGCATATAGAGTTTGTTCGAAAAAATGTGCATATTTAGCGGCACAAATCGTGGTTATACAATGAGAAAAGTAGCCAAGCTGCAAAGAAAATGTCAGGAGAAATCTTGGGAAAGGCACCTATTCTAATCGAAAACTATTCATAAACTTGACTAAAAAATACAAGTTGGACAGCAAATGAAAGATAAATTAGTTCTTAATGCAATCGCTGGGTTAGATTTTTAAAATTAACGTTACTGCGCAATACAGCGTGCGCTAAAGCGAGACCGCCCCATAACCTGTTTGGGCTGCAAGCCCTAAGTCGGGATCAATATGACAACAGCCACTTCAAGTGCAGGGCGCGAAATTCAAAATATATATTTTTTTAAATATTTAACTTTCACACATTAACAAGTCCAATACAGCATATGAAAGGTACACATCTTGTGAATCAAGCCAACATGTCCGATTTTTAAAATGTTTTACAGGGAAGACAAAATATGTAAATCTATTAGCTAACCACGTTAGCAAAAGACACCACTTTTCTTACTCCATCAGTTTTTTACTCCATCAGTAGCTATCACAAATTCGGCCAAATAAAGAAATAAATAGCCACTAACCAAGAAACAACCTCATCAGATGACAGTCTGATAACATATTTATGTATAGCATATGTTTTGTTCGAAAAATTTGCATATTTCAGGTATAAATCATAGTTTACATTTCAGCTACAATCAGAAATTGCACCGAAAGCAGCCATAATATTTACAGACACCAACGTCAAATACCTAATTACTCATCATAAAACATTTCTGAAAAATACATAGTGTGCAGCAATTGAAAGACAGGCATCTTGTGATTCCAGACAATATTTCCGATTTATTAAATGTTTTACAGCGAAAACAAAATGTAGCGCTATATTAGCGTAGCCACAATAGCCAGAAACACTTGGGCGCACACGACCAGTTGACATGCACGACAGATATATGAAATAACATCATAAATTGGGTCTTACTTTTGCTGATCTTTCATCAGAATGTTGAACAAGGTGTCCTTTGTCCAGATGAGTCGTTGTTTGGATTCAGAATGGCAAATTTCCCTCTCCATTTAGCATGGGCACTAGCCGAGTGGCACTGATCTCTCCAACGTAAACACAGTCAGAGAACGCAACACGGCAAAACTCCCGAAAAAATTTCAATAATCTGATTAAACTATATTGAAAAAACATACATTACGATGATATGGTCACATGTATCAAAGAAAATCCGAGCCGGAGATAGTTGTCATCCATTACGGCAGCAAAACAGAAGGCAATCGCACTTCCAAGTCGCGCGCTTCAGAGTACCGGAAGTGGACGGTCACGTCAAAGAAATAGCTTTTATTCCACCCCAGACCAAGATAAACACAAAATTTCTTCTCTCACATCATCTTGACACCCAGAGGAAGGCATATGGAGTGTACGTAGACTCCTACGTGTCATGACCATGTATAGGCAGGAAGTTGAATAGAGCATATATTTCTGACATTCTACTTCCTGGTCAGGGAAAGTGCTGCCAAAGGAGTTCTGTTTCACTCAGAGAAATAATTCCAACGGTTTTAGAAACTAGAGAGTGTTTTCTATCCAATAATAATAATAATATCCATATTGTACGAGCAAGAATTGAGTACGAGGCCGTTTGAAATGGGCACGATTTCACTGGCTACTCAATACTATCCCTTGCAGCCATAAGAAGATAATTAATGGCGGAATTATTATTTAACATTTGTCAACATAAGTACGAATTAACAGCATAAAGACTGCTTACTATTAGCTGAGCTTCCATCAGAATCTTGGGCAAGGTGTCCTTTCTCCAGAACAATCGTCTTTGGGTTGAAAGATGTCCTCTTGTCCGGTCGAAATAGCCGCTAATGTTAGCCACCAACTGGAGAGGTGTCCACCTCGTGAAAGCGCATGACAAAGAAATCCCAGAAAATCGCAATAAACTGCTATAAACTGCTATAAGTCGGTTTAAATTAACTACCTTATGATGTCTTTAACACCTATAACGAATAAAAACATGACCGGAGATATAGAACTACTAAAACGAAAGCGTTTGCAGGACGCCATTGTGATGTCTTCTTGCGCCAGGCGCACCGTTGAAAAGGACGGTACTTCCGTTCCACGGTCTTATATAAGGTCCCAGATTGCGCAATCCACTCCATTCAAATTCTCCCCGCTTACTGACATCTAGAGGAAGACGTATGCAGTGCATGTAGCACGATGGCTTACATGGGGACTTATAAACTGACCTCAGAACAGGGACCTCGATTTCTGAAATCTCACTCCCTGACAGGAAATGTGCTGCAGAATGAGTTCTGTTTCACTCAGAGAAATAATTCAAACGGTTTTAGAAACTAGAGAGTGTTTTCTATCCAATAGTAATAATAATATGCATATTGTACGAGCAAGAATTGAGTACGAGGCAGTTTAATTTGGGAACTCCTTTTTTCAAAGTCGAAATGGCGCCCCCATAGGCTCAAGAAGTTAAGAAGAAGTTAAAGGGATCAAAATCATCAACATTCGGTGAAGCTGGAACGTGACAAATTCAATTTACAAAATCGTAATATTAAACATTCATGAACATACAAGAGTCCTACATCATTTAAAAGCTTACCTTCTTGTTAATCCAGCCGCTTTGTCAGATTTCAAAAAGTCTTTACGGAGAAAGCATAACATGTGATTATCTGAGGACAGCGCCCCACACACAAAATCATTAAAAACATTTTCCAAACCAGCAGAGGCGTCACAAAAGTCAGAAATAACGATAAAATAAATCACTTTCCTTTGAAGATCTTCCTCTGTTTGCCAAGGGTCCCAGCTACACAACAAAAGGTTGTTTTGTTCGATAAAGTCCTTCTTTATATCCCAAAAAAGTCAGTTTAGTTGGTGCGTTTGATTCAGTAATCCACCCGTTCCACTAGTTCAACATGCATACATAGGAATCCCAACAGTTACCAATAAACTTCGTCCAAACAAGTCTAACAACGTTTCTAATCAATCCTCAGGTACCCTAATATGTAAATAAACAATACAATTTAAGACGAAGAATAGTGTGTTCAATACCGGAGATAAATAACGAAGTGCGCGCCTTCATCCACCCGCGCCACAAGACTACGGTCCAAATGAGAGCCACCTTGAAAAACTACAAATTCTAGCTAATTTTTCAAAAAACAAGCCTGAAAATCTTTCTAAAGACTGTTGACATCTAGTGGAGGCCCTAGGAACTGTAATCTGGGAGGATTTCCTTTGATTTTCCCATAAACAAGCATTTGAATGAGCAGTCATCTCAATTTATTTTATTCTGGATGGATTTTCCTCGGGTTTTCACCTGCAATATAAGTTCTGTTATACTCACATACATTATGTTAACAGTTTATGAAACTTCAGAGTGTTTTCTATCCAATGCTACCAATTATATGCATATCCTAGCTTCTGGGCCTGAGTAGCAGGCGGTTTACTTTGGGCACGTAATTTATCTGAACAACCGAACACTGGCCCCTAGCCCTAAGAGGTTTTAAGTAGTACTTTCAAATATTTTTACTTAAGTACTTTACACCACTGTATATAACTGTCTATATAACTGTCTATATGAATGTGTCTACATAACTGTGTCTATATAACTGTGTGCATTAATGGAAACGGTGAGACAGATCTCCAAACCCAAGAGAGAAGAGATATTTTCCCTAATTCTCTCTCCACAGCTAGCTGGTTAGTCAGAGCAGTGAGGCAGTTCTGTAATTATGGTGTCTGATGTCTATAAATGGCCATGATATCTGATGCTGATACTGCAGAGGAGGTAAAACACACAGAGGGAAAGAGAGAGGGAGATAAATAAGGAGAGAGAGAGAGAAGAGGGAGGTAGAGAGAGGGAAAGAGAGAGGGAGATAAATAAGGGGAGAGAGAAAGAAGAGGGAGGTAGAGAGAGATAGAGAGAGAGAGAGAGGGAGATAAATAAGGAGAGAGAGGGAGGGAGAGAGAGCTGTTCTGAGAGCTCTCTGTTCTCTTGTTGCTGAGAGACAGAAAGAGAGAAGGGGGTAGTTTGTGAGGTGCCAACCTGAGGATCTGTCAAGAGGATCCAAGCAGTGGAGGTGGAGAGAGAGAGAGGGGTGAGGAGAGAGGAGTGAGGAGGGAAGAGAGTGTGAGGAGAGAGGAGAGGGGTGAGAGAGGGTGAGGAGAGAGGAGAGGAGAGAGGAGGGAAGAGAGGGGTGAGGTGAGGAGAGAGGAGGGAAGAGAGGGTGAGGAGAGAGGAGAGGGTCAGGAGAGAGGAGAGAGGTGGGAAGAGAGGGTGAGGAGAGGGGTGAGAGAGGGTCAGGAGAGAGGAGAGAGGTGAGACAGGGTGAGGAGAGAGGAGAGACAGGGTGAGGAGAGAGGTGAGACAGGGTGAGGAGAGACAGGGTGAGGAGAGAGGTGAGACAGGGTGAGGAGAGAGGTGAGACAGGGTGAGGGAGTCTAAGGAGAGGAAATCCTCAGTTCCTGTTTTTGAAGTCTTGATGTTCCACACCTCAATAACTCAGTTATTACAGTCTGTCTGTGTCATAGCCTTCCCATATCTCTCCTTTAGGCTTGGTGTGTGTGTGTGTGTGTGTGTGTGTGTGTGTGTGTGTGTGTGTGTGTGTGTGTGTGTGTGTGTGTGTGTGTGTGTGTGTGTGTGTGTCAGGGGCTATTTTAAGACAGACATTTCCAAGTCGTGCCCCATTCATTCAGAACCAGGAAGTGAGCATCGCGTCACTTCCTGTTGGTGAGATATCATTCCAACAAAAGCTGCCCGGTTTCCTGGGAATTATGTTGTGTGCATTTTAAGGATAGGCTTCGGATGCAAGCGTAGGCACACACACACACACACACACACACACACACACACACACACACACACACACACACACACACACACACACACACACTCGGCCCCGCTCTCTTTCCTCCGAAGGGCCGAGGTGTTTTTAAAACAACACTATACAGGAATCGAACCCTGTAACAAGATATCAAAACTAGTCCCTCGTCTCTGATAAAGAGGACGTGTTTTTAGGACTCTGACCACCAGACAATAGTCCCACTTCTTCCTTCATGTGGGAAGGTGTGGCTGAAATAGCTGAATCATTTGAAAGGGTGTCCACCAGCGGCGGTCAGTACCGTTCAAGGGAGGAGTATTTATTTTTTCAGGGCCTTATTTCTATTACAGCATATTGGATGACTGTCATTCATATTCCATTCACCCAGTTCAATGTAACAGTGATAGGTTTAGGTTACTGTCATTCATATTCACCCAGTTCAATGTAACATCGATAGGTTTAGGTTACTGTCATTCATATTCACCCAGTTCAATGTAACAGTGATAGGTTTAGGTTACTGTCATTCATATTCACCCAGTTCAATGTAACAGCGATAGGTTTAGGTTACTGTCATTCATATTCACCCAGTTCAATGTAACAGTGATAGGTTTAGGTTACTGTCATTCATATTCACCCAGTTCAATGTAACAGTGATAGGTTTAGGTTACTGTCCTTCATATTCACCCAGTTCAATGTAACAGTGATAGGTTTAGGTTACTGTCATTCATATTCACCCAGTTCAATGTAACAGTGATAGGTTTAGGTTACTGTCATTCATTTACACCCAGTTCAATGTAACAGTGATAGGTTTAGGTTACTGTCATTCATATTCACCCAGTTCAATGTAACAGTGATAGGTTTAGGTTACTGTCCTTCATATTCACCCAGTTCAATGTAACAGTGATAGGTTTAGGTTACTGTCCTTCATATTCACCCAGTTCAATGTAACAGTGATAGGTTTAGGTTACTGTCATTCATATTCACCCAGTTCAATGTAACAGTGATAGGTTTAGGTTACTGTCATTCATATTCACCCAGTTCAATGTAACAGTGATAGGTTTAGGTTACTGTCATTCATATTCACCCAGTTCAATGTAACAGTGATAGGTTTAGGTTACTGTCATTCATATTCCATTCACCCAGTTCAATGTAACAGTGATAGGTTTAGGTTACTGTCATTCATATTCCATTCACCCAGTTTAATGTAACAGTGATAGGTTTAGGTTACTGTCATTCATATTCACCCAGTTCAATGTAACAGTGATAGGTTTAGGTTACTGTCATTCATATTCACCCAGTTCAATGTAACAGTGATAGGTTTAGGTTACTGTCATTCATATTCACCCAGTTCAATGTAACAGTGAAAGGTTTAGGTTACTGTCATTCATATTCACCCAGTTCAATGTAACAGTGATAGGTTTAGGTTACTGTCATTCATATTCACCCAGTTCAATGTAACAGTGATAGGTTTAGGTTACTGTCATTCATATTCACGCAGTTGAATGTAACAGTGATAGGTTTAATTAGGTTTAATAACAGCAAATAGAAAAAATAAAAGTAACAAATAATTTAAACAGCAGCAGTAAAACAACAAGCCAGGCTATATACAGTGTGTTACGGTACAGAGTCAATGTGGAGGCTATATACAGGGTGTTACGGTACAGAGTCAATGTGGAGGCTATATACAGGGTGTTACGGTACAGAGTCAATGTGGAGGCTATATATAGGGTGTTACGGTACAGAGTCAATGTGGAGGCTATATACAGGGTGTTACGGTACAGAGTCAATGTGGAGGCTATATACAGGGTGTTACGGTATAGAGTCAATGTGGAGGCTATATACAGGGTATTACGGTACAGAGTCAATGTGGAGGCTATATACAGGGTGTTACGGTACAGAGTCAATGTGGAGGCTATATACAGGGTGTTACGGTACAGAGTCAATGTGGAGGCTATATACAGGGTATTACGGTACAGAGTCAATGTGGAGGCTATATACAGGGTGTTACGGTACAGAGTCAATGTGGAGGCTATATACAGGGTATTACGGTACAGAGTCAATGTGGAGGCTATATACAGGGTGTTACGGTACAGAGTCAATGTGGAGGCTATATACAGGGTATTACGGTACAGAGTCAATGTGGAGGCTATATACAGGGGGTACCGGTATAGAGTCAATGTGGAGGCTATATACAGGGTGTTACGGTATAGAGTCAATGTGGAGGCTATATACAGGGTGTTACGGTACAGAGTCAATGTGGAGGCTATATACAGGGTGTTACGGTACAGAGTCAATGTGGAGGCTATATACAGGGTGTTACGGTACAGAGTCAATGTGGAGGCTATATACAGGGTGTTACGGTACAGAGTCAATGTGGAGGCTATATACAGGGTGTTACGGTATAGAGTCAATGTGGAGGCTATATACAGGGTGTACCGGTACAGAGTCAATGTGGAGGCTATATACAGGGGGTACCGGTACAGAGTCAATGTGGAGGCTATATACAGGGGGTACCGGTACAGAGTCAATGTGGAGGCTATATACAGGGGGTACCGGTACAGAGTCAATGTGGAGGCTATATACAGGGGGTTACGGTACAGAGTCAATGTGGAGGCTATATACAGGGTGTTACGGTACAGAGTCAATGTGGAGGCTATATACAGGGTGTTACGGTATAGAGTCAATGTGGAGGCTATATACAGGGGGTACCGGTACAGAGTCAATGTGGAGGCTATATACAGGGTGTTACGGTACAGAGTCAATGTGGAGGCTATATACAGGGTGTTACGGTATAGAGTCAATGTGGAGGCTATATACAGGGTGTTACGGTATAGAGTCAATGTGGAGGCTATATACAGGGTGTTACGGTATAGAGTCAATGTGGAGGCTATATACAGGGTGTTACGGTATAGAGTCAATGTGGAGGCTATATACAGGGTGTTACGGTATAGAGTCAATGTGGAGGCTATATACAGGGGGTACCGGTACAGAGTCAATGTGGAGGCTATATACAGGGTGTTACGGTACAGAGTCAATGTGGAGGCTATATACAGGGTGTTACGGTATAGAGTCAATGTGGAGGCTATATACAGGGTGTTACGTATAGAGTCAATGTGGAGGCTATGTACAGGGTGTTACGGTATAGAGTCAATGTGGAGGCTATATACAGGGTGTTACGGTATAGAGTCAATGTGGAGGCTATATACAGGGGGTACCGGTACAGAGTCAATGTGGAGGCTATATACAGGGTGTTACGGTATAGAGTCAATGTGGAGGCTATATACAGGGTGTTACGGTATAGAGTCAATGTGGAGGCTATATACAGGGGGTACTGGTACAGAGTCAATGTGGAGGCTATATACAGGGTGTTACGGTACAGAGTCAATGTGGAGGCTATATACAGGGTGTTACGGTATAGAGTCAATGTGGAGGCTATATACAGGGTGTTACGGTATAGAGTCAATGTGGAGGCTATATACAGGGTGTTACGGTATAGAGTCAATGTGGAGGCTATATACAGGGGGTACCAGTACAGAGTCAATGTGGAGGCTATATACAGGTTGTTACGGTACAGAGTCAATGTGGAGGCTATATACAGGGTGTTACGGTATAGAGTCAATGTGGAGGCTATATACAGGGTGTTACGGTATAGAGTCAATGTGGAGGCTATATACAGGGTGTTACGGTATAGTGTCAATGTGGAGGCTATATACAGGGTGTTACGGTATAGAGTCAATGTGGAGGCTATATACAGGGTGTTACTGTCATTCATATTCCATTCAACCAGATCAATGTAACAGTGATAGGTTTAGGTTACTGTCATTCATATTCCATTCACCCAGTTCAATGTAACAGTGATAGGTTTAGGTTACAGCCATTCATATTCCATTCACCCAGTTCAATGTAACACTGATAGGTTTAGGTTACTGTCATTCATATTCACCCAGTTCAATGTAACAGTGATAGGTTTAGGTTACTGTCATTCATATTCACCCAGTTCAATGTAACAGTGATAGGTTTAGGTTACTGTCATTCATATTCACCCAGTTCAATGTAACATCGATAGGTTTAGGTTACTGTCATTCATATTCACCCAGTTCAATGTAACAGTGATAGGTTTAGGTTACTGTCATTCATATTCACCCAGTTCAATGTAACAGTGATAGGTTTAGGTTACTGTCAATCATATTCACCCAGTTCAATGTAACAGTGATAGGTTTAGGTTACTGTCATTCATATTCACCCAGTTCAATGTAACATCGATAGGTTTAGGTTACTGTCATTCATATTCACCCAGTTCAATGTAACAGTGATAGGTTTAGGTTACTGTCATTCATATTCACCCAGTTCAATGTAACAGTGATAGGTTTAGGTTACTGTCATTCATATTCACCCAGTTCAATGTAACAGTGATAGGTTTAGGTTACTGTCATTCATATTCACCCAGTTCAATGTAACAGCGATAGGTTTAGGTTACTGTCATTCATATTCACCCAGTTCAATGTAACAGTGATAGGTTTAGGTTACTATCATTCATATTCACCCAGTTCAATGTAACAGTGATAGGTTTAGGTTACTGTCATTCATATTCATCCAGTTCAATGTAACAGTGATAGGTTTAGGTTACTGTCATTCATATTCACCCAGTTCAATGTAACAGTGATAGGTTTAGGTTACTATCATTCATATTCACCCAGTTCAGTGATAGGTTTAGGTTACTGTCATTCATATTCACCCAGTTCAATGTAACAGTGATAGGTTTAGGATACTGTCATTTATATTCACCCAGTTCAATGTAACAGTGATAGTTTTAGCTTACTACATGATACTAGAATGTTCCCTATACCCATCATGAGGTTGCTACAAACTAGCCTATGGATCAAATCAAATCAAATGTTATTTGTCACATGCGTCCGAATACAGTGGAATGCTTTACTTACAAGCTCTTAACCAACAATGCTTTAAAAATAAGTGTTATGTAAAAAATATATAAGTAAATAACAGCAAATAGAAAAAATAAAAGTAATAAATAATTTAAACAGCAGCAGTAAAACAACAAGTGAGGCTATATACAGGGTGTTACGGTACAGAGTCAATGTGGAGGCTATATACAGGGTGTTACGGTACAGAGTCAATGTGGAGGCTATATACAGGGTGTTACGGTACAGAGTCAATGTGGAGGCTATATACAGGGTGTTACGGTACAGAGTCAATGTGGAGGCTATATACAGGGTGTTACGGTACAGGGTCAATGTGGAGGCTATATACAGGGTGTTACGGTACAGAGTCAATGTGGAGGCTATATACAGGGTGTTACGGTACAGGGTCAATGTGGAGGCTATATACAGGGTGTTACGGTATAGAGTCAATGTGGAGGCTATATACAGGGGGTACCGGTACAGAGTCAATGTGGAGGCTATATACAGGGGGTACCGGTACAGAGTCAATGTGGAGGCTATATACAGGGTGTACCGGTACAGAGTCAATGTGGAGGCTATATACAGGGTGTTACGGTACAGGGTCAATGTGGAGGCTATATACAGGGTGTTACGGTACAGGGTCAATGTGGAGGCTATATACAGGGTGTACCGGTACAGAGTCAATGTGGAGGCTATATACAGGGTGTTACGGTACAGAGTCAATGTGGAGGCTATATACAGGGGGTACTGGTATAGAGTCAATGTGGAGGCTATATATAGGGTGTTAGGTACAGAGTCAATGTGGAGACTATAAAACAGGGTGTTACGGTACAGAGTCAATGTGGAGGCTATATACAGGGTGTTACGGTACAGAGTCAATGTGGAGACTATATACAGGGTGTTACGGTACAGAGTCAATGTGGAGGCTATATACAGGGTGTACCGGTATAGAGTCAATGTGGAGGCTATATATAGGGTGTTACGGTACAGAGTCAATGTGGAGGCTATATACAGGGGGTACCGGTATAGAGTCAATGTGGAGGCTATATACAGGGGGTACCGGTATAGAGTCAATGTGGAGGCTATATACAGGGGTTACCGGTATAGAGTCAATGTGGAGGCTATATACAGGGGGTACCGGTACAGAGTCAATGTGGAGGCTATATACAGGGTGTTACGGTACAGAGTCAATGTGGAGGCTATATACAGGGGGTACCGGTACAGAGTCAATGTGGAGGCTATATACATGGTGTTACGGTACAGAGTCAATGTGGAGGCTATATACAGGGGGTACCGGTACAGAGTCAATGTGGAGGCTATATACAGGGGGTACCAGTACAGAGTCAATGTGGAGGCTATATACAGGGGGTACCGGTACAGAGTCAATGTGGAGGCTATATACAGGGGGTACCGGTACAGAGTCAATGTGCGGGGGCACCGGTTAGTCGAGGTAATTGAGGTAATATGTACATGTAGGTAGAGTTAAAGTGACTATGCATAGATTATAAAGAGGAGCCTGGGTAGCCATTTGATTAGCTGTTCAGGAGTCTTATGTCTTGGGGGTAGAAGCTGTTAAGAAGCCTTTTGGACCTAGACTTGGTGCTCCGGTACCTCTTGCCGTGCGGTAGCAGAGAGAACAGTCCATGACTCTGGTGGCTGGGGTCTTTGACAATTTTTAGGTCCTTCCTCTGACACCGCCTGGTGTAGAGGTCCTGGATGGCTAGAAGCTTGGCTCCAGTGTTGTACTGGGCCATACATACTACCCTCTGTAGTGCCTTGCGGTCAGAGGCCGAGTAGTTGCCATACCAGGTAGTGACGCAACCAGTCAGGATGCTCTCGATGGTGCAGCTGTAGAAGTTTTTGAGGATCTGAGGACCCATGCCAAATTTTTTTTGGTCTCCTGAGGGGGAATAGGCCTTGTCGTGCCCTCTTCATGACTATCTTAGTGAAGCTCTCAACCGGTTCCACTCGATGAGAATGGGGGCGTGCTCGGTCCTCCTTTTCCTGTAGTCCACAATCATCTCCTTTTGTCTTGATCACGTTGAGGCAGAGGTTGTTTTCCAGGCACTACACTGCCAGGTCTCTGACCTCCTCCCCTTAGGCTGTCTAATTGTTGTTGGTGATCAGGCCTACCGCTGTTGTGTCATCTGCAAACTTGATGATGGTGTTGGAGTCGTGCCTGGCCATGCAGTCATTAGTGAACAGGGAGTTCAGGAGGGGACTGAGCACGCACCCCTGAGGGGTCCCCGTGTTGAGGATCAGAGTGGCGGATGTGTGGTCCCTACCACCTGGGGGTGGCCCGTCAGAAAGTCCAGGATCCAGTTGCACAGGGAGGTGTTTAGTCTCAGGGTCCTTAGCTTATTGATGAGCTTTTGAGGGCACTATGGTGTTGAACGCTGAGCTGTAGTCAATGAATAGCATTCTTACATAGGTGTTCCTTTTGTCCAGGTGGGAAAGGGCAGTGTGGAGGGCAATAGAGATTGCATCATCTGTGGATCTGTTGGGGTGGTATGCAAATTGGAGTTGGTCTAGGGTTTCTGGGATAATGGTGTTGATGTGAGATATGACCAGCCTTTCAAAGCACTTCATGGCTACAGACGTGAGTGCTACGTGTCGGTAGTCATTTAGGGAGGTTACCTTCGTGTTCTTGGGCACAGGGACTATGGTGGTCTGCTTGGAACATGTTGGTATTACAGACTCAGTCAGGGACAGGTTGCAAATGTCAGTGAAGACACTTGCCAGTTGCTCAGCGCATGCTCGGAGTACACATCCTGGTAATCTGTCTGGCCCTGCGGCCATGTGAATGTTGACCTGTTTAAAGGTCTTACTCACATCGGCTGCGGAGAGTGTGATCACACAGTCGTCCGGAACAACTGGTGCTCTCATGCATGTTTTAGTGTTACTTGCCTCGAAGCGAGCATACAAGTAATTTAGCTCGTCTGGTAGGTTCGTGAAAGTTTACAACATAGGTGCACACAGGTCGAGAGAAACATTTGAGATGATAGACAGTGACACATTCAAAACCACCTTTCACACTCTTGCCTGCATCTAGCTTATCTCGGGTGTAATCATTAGTCCAGCAGTTGCAAACGTGAGTTTCTATTTGACAAATCCCTGTTTGCTTTGCTTTCATTTAAGAAACATTTTTCAACAGAATCGGCGGAATGAATACACCCCCGATCACGCATTAACACAGTTCACTTTCATAGCAGCCTTCTCGCATCTATGCGCTTTCCTCCTCTGACCTCATCCCTTCGCTTGAAGACTTCAATGCACAACACATCAGCTGTATGTGACCAGGCGGAAAAAAACCTTTACAAGCCAAACCATATCGTTCATAACCTTCATACCATAACCGCTACACACAGCCTACACCATATTAGGTAAATTAACATAATAGCTAATAGAACTAATGTGTTAGTAAACCCATTACAATCATGCAGTAAAGTTACAGTGTACAGTCAGCAAGCAGTTTAGCACTTACACCGGCGGGCCCCAGTGGCAATAAATTAGTAAAACCAAAAAGCTTACCTTGACTTGGAGGAGTTCCAGTGTTGTGTTGGATAGTCATAGCCAGCTAGCTAACATAGCATCCCTCTGTTTGAGCAGAGTGTTTGAGTAGGCTAAACTAGCTAGCTAAATTTTCTAGCTAAGTAAGTGAAACTGAAAGTAAAAAAAAATACAATCTGGTCTTGCTTCTTCATTTTTAAATACATGTATTTGTTTAAAACAGTTCAACTATTGTCTTTCTCTCTCTTTGAGTCAACTACTCAGCACGTTTTATGCACTGCGTCGCTAGCTAGCTATAGCTAATGCTTTCAGTACTAGATTCATTCTCTGATCCTTTGATTTGGTGAACAACATGTCAGTTCAAGCTGCAATTATTTGGTAAAATGTGATTAATATGTGTTTTATCTAAAAGGATAACTTTTTAAATGTTTCACAATTTGTATTTTTATGAATTTCACTGAGGAGGATGCTCCTTCTCTTCCTCCTCTTCCTCCTCTGAGGAGCCTCCACTGGTGTGTGTGTGTGTGTGTGTGTGTGTGTGTGTGTGTATATCAAAGTATATTTTGATTTGTTTAACACTTTTTTGGTTACTACATGATTCCATATGTGTTATTTCATAGTTTTGATGTCTTCACTATTATTCAACAATGTAGAAAATAGTAACAAATAAAGAAAAACTCTAGAATGAGTAGGAGTTCCAGAACTTTTAACTGGTACTGGTATCTCTGGGTGTTCTCTCTGGACCAAAGGTGAGGTAGTTTTCTGTGATAAGATAACCTCCATCCATCTCCCTGCTGGCATTTCTTTGGTCTGTCACTCTGACTACTTCCTGTTTCTACTTCCTGCTTCAGGTTTGAATGTTGATTGGCAGGAAGTCACTGCTCAGAACCTTTATGTTACAGGAAGTACTGCTTTGTCCAACACGATTACTACCTAGCCAAGTCTCTGCAAGGACCACTCACTCATGATAAACTCATTGATAACGCTAAGCAGATACACTTTCTGATGTTTTGCGTTTCTGTTTAAAAAATAATTATATATTTTCTAATTCTTCATCTCTCCTCTTGTTTTCCAGGATCAAAAAAGAAGACAAAAGTCATTAAGAATAACATAAACCCTGTCTGGAATGAGGTGTGTATTTATGAAATCAGGCCCGAGGAGGTGTGGTATATGGTCTGATATACCACGGCTTTCAGCCAATTAGCATTTCAGGGCTCGAACCACCCGGTTTATAATATACAGCGGTGAATACTCTAATATACTGTAGTGTATCAGTAATAATACATTTTTCCTGTCGTCTCTCCCAGGGTTTTGAGTGGGACCTGAAGGGAATTCCTCTGGATTCAGGAGCTGAGCTTCATTTGGTGGTCAAGGATCATGAGAAGATGGGGAGGAACAGGTCCGTTTAGGGTTTGTGTGGGTTTGAGCTTCATGTTTTGAAGATGGGGAGGAACAGTAGGAATGGTTTCTATGTACAGTGAGGGAAGCTTCTAATGAGGTAATTGGTAGCCTGGGATGTCAGTCTGTTTCGGATCTCTTGCCAGCTCCTTACCAAAAACACATTTAGCTTGACAACGACAGCAAGTTGGAGAGAGTCCACACAGATCTGGGACCAAGTGTCACACCCTGACCATAGAGAGCCCTTGGTTCTCTATGGTGTTGTAAGTCACGCCGTGACTAAGGGGTGTTCTAGTCTTTTTATTTCTATGTTGGTGCTCTTGGTGTGGTTCCCAATCAGAGGCAGCTGATGTTGGTTGTCTGTAATTGGGGATCATACTTAAGGGTTCCCTGTTCCCACCTGCTGTGTGGGATATTGTTTGCGTATGTGTGTTTAGCACTACGGCTTTCACGTTCGTTTTATGTTTGTTTATTGTTTTTGGTAGTTTCACTATATAATATAGTATGTGGATTTCAACTCACTCTGCGCCTTGGTCCGCTCCTTTAAGCGTTTGTGACACCGAGCTGGGTCATAGTGTTTTCTAGATAAATACAGGGCATTCGGAAATTATTCAGACCCCTTGACTTTTTCCACATTTTGTTTTATGTTACAGCCTTATTCTAAAATGGATTAAATATCCCCCCCCCCCCCCCCCCCCCCCCCATCAATCTACATACAATACCCCATAATGATGAAGAAAAAACAGGTTTTTAGAAATGTTTGCAAATTTATAAAAAAAAAAATAAAAAAAAATACCTTATTTACATTTGTATTCTGACCCTTTGCTATGAGACTCGATATTGAGTTCAGATGCCTTCTGTTTCCATTGATCATCCTTGAGATGTTTCTACAACTTGATTGGAGTCCACCTGTGGTAAATTCAATTGATTGGACATGATTTGGAAAGGCACACACCTGTCTATATAAGGTCCCACAGTTGACAGTGCATGTCAGAGCAAAAACCAAGCCATGAGGTCGAAATAATTGTCTGGAGAGCTCCGAGACAGGATTGTGTCAAGGCAAAGATCTGGGGAAGGGTACCAAAACATTTATGCAGCATTGAAGGTACCCAAGAACACAGTGGCCTCCATCATCCTTCATTCTTAAATGGAAGAAGTTTGGAACCACCAAGACTCTTCCTAGAGCTGGCTGCTCGGCCAAACTGAGTAATCGGGGGACAAGGGCATTGGTCAGGGAGTGCCTTAGTCAGGGAGGTGACCAAGAACCTTATGGTCACTCTGACAGAGTTCCAGAGTTCCTTTGTGGAGATGGGAGAACCTTCCAGAAGGACAACCATCTCTGCAGCGCTCCACCAATCAGACCTTTATGGTAGAGTGGCCAGACGGAAGCCACTCCTCAGTAAAAGGCACATGACAGCCCGCTTGGTGTTTGCCAAAAGGCACCTAAAGACTCTCAGACCATTAGAAACAATATTGAACTCTTTGGCCTGAATGCCAAGTGTCACGTCTGGAGGAAACCTGGCACCATCTCTACGGTGGAGCATGGTGGTGGCAGCATCATGCTGTGGGGATGTTGTTCAGCGGCAGGGACTGGGAGACTAGTCAGGATCAGACTGGGGTGAAGGTTCACCTTCCAACAGGACAAAGGCCCCAAGCACACAGCCAAGACAATGAAGGAGTGGCTTCGGGACAAGTCTCTAAATGTCCTTGAGTGGCCCAGCCAGAGCCCAAACTTGAACCCAATCGAAAATCTCTGGAGAGACCTGAAAATAGCTGTGCAGCGACACTCCCCATCCAACCTGACAGAGCTTGAGAGGATTTGCAGAGAAGAATGGGAGAAATCCCGAAATACAAGTGTGCCAAGCTTGTAGCGTCATACCCAAGAAGACTCGAGGCTGTAGTCACTGCCAAAGGTGCTTCAACAAAGTACTGAGTAAATGGTCTGAATACTTATGTAAATGTGATAATTAATTTATAATACATCTGTAAAAATGTATAAAAACCTGTTTTTGCTTTGTCATTATGGGGTATTGTGTGTAGATAGATGACTGAATTTAAAAAAAATACATTTTAGAATAAGCCTGTAACGTAACAAAATGTGGAAAAAGTCAAGGGGTCTGAATACTTTCCGAATGCCCTGTATATCACCACTTCACATAATACAAAATCCTTCCTCAGTTCCCAGAATAGACATCATCAGGAAAGTTTCCTCAGATCCCAGAATAGATAGCATCAGGAAAGTTTCCTCAGTTCCCAGAATAGACAGCATCAGGAAAGTTTCCTCAGTTCCCAGAATAGACAGCATCAGGAAAGTGTCCTCAGTTTCCAGAATAGACAGCATCAGGAAAGTTTCCTCAGTTCCCAGAATAGACAGCATCAGGAAAGTGTCCTCAGTTTCCAGAATAGACAGCATCAGGAAAGTTTCCTCAGTTCCCAGAATAGACAGCATCAGGAAAGTTTCCTCAGTTCCCAGAATAGACAGCATCAGGAAAGTGTCCTCAGTTTCCAGAATAGACAGCATCAGGAAAGTTTCCTCAGTTCCCAGAATAGACAGCATCAGGAAAGTTTCCTCAGTTCCCAGAATAGACAGCATCAGGAAAGTGTCCTCAGTTTCCAGAATAGACAGCATCAGGAAAGTTTCCTCAGTTCCCAGAATAGACAGCATCAGGAAAGTTTCCTCAGTTCCCAGAATAGACAGCATCAGGAAAGTGTCCTCAGTTTCCAGAATAGACAGCATCAGGAAAGTTTCCTCAGTTCCCAGAATAGACAGCATCAGGAAAGTTTCCTCAGTTCCCAGAATAGACAGCATCAGGAAAGTTTCCTCAGTTCCCAGAATAGACAGCATCAGGAAAGTGTCCTCAGTTCCCAGAATAGACAGCATCAGGAAAGTGTCCTCAGTTTCCAGAATAGACAGCATCAGGAAAGTGTCCTCAGTTTCCAGAATAGACAGCATCAGGAAAGTGTCCTCAGTTTCCAGAATAGATAGCATCAGGAAAGTTTCCTCAGTTCCCAGAATAGACAGCATCAGGAAAGTTTCCTCAGTTCCCAGAATAGACAGCATCAGGAAAGTGTCCTCAGTTCCCAGAATAGACAGCATCAGGAAAGTGTCCTCAGTTTCCAGAATAGACAGCATCAGGAAAGTGTCCTCAGTTTCCAGAATAGACAGCATCAGGAAAGTGTCCTCAGTTTCCAGAATAGACAGCATCAGGAAAGTGTCCTCAGTTTCCAGAATAGACAGCATCAGGAAAGTTTCCTCAGTTCCCAGAATAGACAGCATCAGGAAAGTGTCCTCAGTTTCCAGAATAGACAGCATCAGGAAAGTTTCCTCAGTTTCCAGAATAGACAGCATCAGGAAAGTTTCCTCAGTTCCCAGAATAGACAGCATCAGGAAAGTGTCCTCAGTTTCCAGAATAGACAGCATCAGGAAAGTTTCCTCAGTTCCCAGAATAGACAGCATCAGGAAAGTGTCCTCAGTTCCCAGAATAGACAGCATCAGGAAAGTTTCCTCAGTTCACAGAATAGACAGAATTAGGAAAGTTTCCTCAGTTCCCAGAATAGACAGCATCAGGAAAGTTTCCTCAGTTTCCAGAAAGGACAGCATCAGGAAAGTGTCCTCAGTTTCCAGAAAGGACAGCATCAGGAAAGTGTCCTCAGTTTCCAGAATAGACAGCATCAGGAAAGTGTCCTCAGTTTCCAGAATAGACAGCATCAGGAAAGTTTCCTCAGTTCCCAGAATAGACAGCATCAGGAAAGTTTCCTCAGTTCCCAGAATAGACAGCATCAGGAAAGTTTCCTCAGTTTCCAGAATAGACAGCATCAGGAAAGTTGCCTCAGTTCCCAGAATAGACAGCATCAGGAAAGTTTCCTCAGTTCCCAGAATAGACAGCATCAGGAAAGTGTCCTCAGTTTCCAGAATAGACAGCATCGGGAAAGTTTCCTCAGTTCCCAGAATAGACAGCATCGGGAAAGTTTCCTCAGTTCCCAGAATAGACAGAATTAGGAAAGTTTCCTCAGTTCCCAGAATAGACAGCATCAGGAAAGTTTCCTCAGTTTCCAGAAAGGACAGCGTTGGGAAAGTGTGTGTGTGTGTGTGTGTGTGTGTGTGTGTGTGTGTGTGTGTGTGTGTGTGTGTGTGTGTGTGTGTGTGTGTGTGTGTGTGTGTGTGTGTGTGTGTGTGTGTGTGTGTGTGAGTTGGGAAGTTATCATTAGTTTTCATAGTGATTGATCATTCCTCCTGATAACAGCAGGAAAACACATAAGGAATGTTCCATTGTGATATCGGACAGAAGGGAGGATTGACCGGTCTATTCCACTCAGAGACGAGGTTTGTGGGGGGGGGGAGAGTTGGTCTCTCTGAGGAACTTCCCTTCTGACGTTTGTTTGTTGGTACATTCTAATAAACGGACAAGCTAAGAGAATTCCAGAGAGGGACAGATCTGTTCGGTGTGAAAGATGACCATAGGAGTGTTCAATACATTATGAACAGATTTGAGACCATGCTAGTGACCATGATACAATGTATGACTAGATACATGTAATTGGCACTGACCAGGTTCGCACCCAGCATCTCCTGCTGCAAGGCTGTGTTAGCCCGCTGAGCTAAAGCTTTATGCTTGGGCCCAGGATTCTATAAGATGGTTTAAAAAACCGATTAGTTTGGAGAGCACAATGAAGTTTGGGCTGCGGAATCTACGGAATGTGACCTTGTTATCAGGGGGCAACGCAGCCAGAGAGAGGGAGGAGTCACGTAAACATGGGACTTCCTGTTTACTCGTCATGGTAACACTTCCTGGTCTGTACGGTGGCTCTGCCAATAGCAGTTAAGATGCCTTCGTGGGTAACGTTGTGCTTGATGCCATCTTTTGATTCCTTCACAGATCTGACGTTGCTGGATAGGTGTCAGCAATGGAGTATTATTGCCATATTGCTTACATTTATTCAGTCCTCTTGATCTGTAAACACTTCAAGGGTTTCGGTTGAAGTAGGTAACAGAGCCATGGTATCCACTTCTCTATGCCCCATATTGTTGATGTTGTTGTTGGGTGATTGTTTTATTGAACAACCCGTAACCTGTTTACCGCTGGTGTGAATTCATTAATGAACATGTTCTCTAAGGAAATTGCTAACGATGGAACACTCCCAGAACACATTGTTTTTGTCCGAATCCCCAGGTGTACCGTTAGAATGTCGATCTGTGTTCCAATCACTAGTCGGGTTTCCATTGTCTTCCCTGGAACATTCTGGCAGTGTTAGTATCATCTCCATATATCAAGACAAGGCTTGTTAATAGCTACTGAATAGCTGATTAGCTTCCCTGCTGCCTTAAAGTTTTGGACAATAGGGCCCAAGTCAACATCTTAACGTCTTAAGGAGTCTAGAAAATAGCGCCCAGCTCTGTTCAAGGACAGGTTGGAAAAACACCAGGCATGAGAGAATGCCAGGAGCATTCTAACATTCTAGCATTCTAGCATTCTAACATTCTAACATTCTAGCATTCTAACATTCTAACATTCTAGCATTCTAACATTCTAACATTCTAGCATTCTAGCATTCTAACATTCTAACATTCTAGCGTTCTAACATTCTAGCGTTCTAACATTCTAGCATTCTAACATTCTAACATTCTAGCATTCTAACATTCTAGCATTCTAGCATTCTAACATTCTAACATTCTAACATTCTAACATTCTAACATTCTAGCATTCTAATATTCTAGCATTCTAACATTCTAACATTCTAGCGTTCTAACATTCTAGCATTCTAACATTCTAACATTCTAGCATTCTAGCATTCTAGCATTCTAACATTCTAGCATTCTAGCATTCTAACATTCTAACATTCTAGCATTCTAGCATTCTAGCATTCTAACATTGTAACATTGTAACATTGTAACATTCTAGCATTCTAACATTCTAACATTCTAACATTCTAACATTCTAGCATTCTAACATTCTACCATTCTAACATTCTACCATTCTAACATTCTAGCATTCTAACATTCTACCATTCTAACATTCTAGCATTCTAACATCCTAACATTCTAGCATTCTAACATTCTACCATTCTAACATTCTAGCATTCTAACATTCTAGCATTCTAGCATTCTAACATTCTAACATTCTAGCGTTCTCACATTCTAACATTCTAGCGTTCTCACATTCTAACATTCTAGCGTTCTAGCATTCTCACATCCTTGTCTCCATATCACTGGCCACTAGGATCGCTAATGGCTATTGAATAACTGAATAGACAGCTACCCTCTGGGATTTCCAGCTAGCCTCTTTATGGTTCTGTATTCTCAGAGTAGCTGTAGACTGTGGTTACAGATGAGAGAGGGGAAATGGATGGCTGATGTAATGTTTGCTATACTGTCCTCAGCTGTGTCTGTGTGAGTACAGGTGAGACAGGGAGATGTCTGACTCATATACTGTATTCTACTGCTCTGCCTTCCCTCTGTTCCACTCCTCGTCCTCTGTCTGCCTGTCTGCCTGTCTGCCTGTCTGCCTGTCTGCCTGCCTGTCTGCCTGTCTGCCTGTCTGCCTGTCTGCCTGTCTGTCTGCCTGTCTGCCTGTCTGCCTGTCTGCCTGTCTGCCTGTCTGCCTGTCTGCCTGCCTGTCTGCCTGCCTGTCTGTCTGTCTGCCTGCCTGTCTGCCTGCCTGTCTGCCTGTCTGCTGCCTGTCTGCCTGTCTGCCTGTCTGCCTGTCTGTCTGTCTGTCTGTCTGTCTGTCTGTCTGTCTGTCTGTCTGTCTGTCTGTCTGTCTTTCTTTCTTTCTTTCTTTCTAACCAGTGTATATACGCTCTGTTTCTAGGTTCCTGGGGGAGAGTAGAGTGGCTCTCAGGGATATCCTCAACTCCCCTAACCTGGCTGCTAGCTTCACTGTGTCCCTACTGGATACCAAGAGGAACAATACTGGGGTGAGACACACACACACACACACACACACGCAGTCACATATAAGGATTTTGCTGCACCTGCAAAATATGTGTACGCGACTAATAACATTTGATTTGATTTGACCGCCTGGGTCATACTGCTGATGAAACATAACGTTCTTGTGTTTGGAACGTTTCTACTTCCTGTTAATTTCATGAACACGACACAGACACTTCCTGTACGTTTCATCTTATAAACACACACTTCTCTGATCCAGAGGGGTTAAATGCGGAATTCACATTTCAGTTGAATGCATTCAGTTGTACAACTGACCCAGCGGTAATCGCAATGCCATCGGGGGTTCGCCAAATAGAAATAGATAAGATAGATAGATAGATAGATATAGATAATAATAGAATCTCATACAAAAAGAAGAAAAACAATGGGGGAGACGAGCTTAAAGTTAAATTGAGAGACGAGCTTAAAGTTAAATTGAGAGACGAGCTTAAAGTTTTCTTTGCTGACCATAATTTTCACTTGTCTGACTGCCTGCATGATGACAAGTTTCTCACACGACTGGCCTATCTGGGTGATGTTTTTTTCTCGCCTGAACGATCTGAATGTAAGATTACCGGGTGGCGCAGTGGTCTAGGGCACTGCATCGCAGTGCTAGCTGCGCCACCAGAGTCTCTGGGTTCGCGCCCAGGCTGGGCTGGGTTCGCGCCCAGGCTCTGTCGCAGCCGGCCGCAACCGGGAGGTCCGTGGGGCGACGCACAATTGGCATAGCGTCGTCCGGGTTAGGGAGGGTTTGGCCGGTAGGGATATCCTTGTCTCAGTATGTAAAATGTAATAAAATGTACCTATGTGAGAGTGGATTCTCAGCCCTCACTAGCATGAAAACTAAATACAGGCACAGACTGTGTGTGGAAAATGATTTAAGACTGAGACTCTCTCCAATACAACCCAACATTGCAGAGTTATGTGCGTCCTTTCAAGCACACCCTTCTCATTAAACTGTGGGGAGTTATTCACAATTTTTGATGAACAAATAACGTTTTATATGTAAGATAGTTATATCAAGAGCAAAATTATTGATTGTTATTATATTATTATTTGTGTCCTGGTCCTATAAGAGATCTTTGTCACTTCCCAAGAGTCGGGTTGTGACAAAAACTCACACTCATTCATATGTTTAATAAATGTATTGTATAGTGTGTGTGTGTGTGGCAGGCTTTCAATGATGGCAACAACAACAAAAAACATTTGAGAGTGTGCTGACCCTGGTGCTAGAGGGGGTACAGCTGGAGGTTAAATGTATGATGGGGTACAGCTGGAGGTTAAATGTATGATGGGATACAGCTGGAGGTTAAATGTATGATGGGATACAGCTGGAGGTTAAATGTATGATGGGGTACAGCTGGAGGTCAAATGTATGATGGGGTACAGCTGGAGAATAAATGTATGATGGGGTACAGCTGGAGGTCAAATGTATGATGGGGTACAGCTGGAGGTTAAATGTATGATGGGGTACAGCTGGAGGTTAAATGTATGATGGGGTACAGCTGGAGGTTAAATTATGATGGGGTACAGCTGGAGGTTAAATGTAGGATGGGGTACATCTGGAAGTTAAATGTATGATGGGGTACGGCTGGAGGTCAAATGTATTATGGGGTACAGCTGGAGGTTAAATGTATGATGGGATACAGCTGGAGGTTAAATGTATGATGGGGTACAGCTGGAGGTTAAATGTATGATGGGGTACAGCTGGAGGTCAAATGTATGATGGGGTACAGCTGGAGGTTAAATGTATGATGGGGTACAGCTGGAGGTAGAATGTATGATGGGGTACAGCTGGAGGTCAAATGTATGATGGGGTACAGCTGGAGGTTAAATGTATGATGGGGTACAGCTGGAGGTTAAATGTATGATGGGGTACAGCTGGAGGTTAAATGTATGATGGGGTACAGCTGGAGGTTAAATGTATGATGGGGTACAGCTGGAGGTTAAATGTATGATGGGATACAGCTGGAGGTTAAATGTATGATGGGATACAGCTGGAGGTTAAATGTATGATGGGGTACAGCTGGAGGTCAAATGTATGATGGGGTACAGCTGGAGAATAAATGTATGATGGGGTACAGCTGGAGGTCAAATGTATGATGGGGTACAGCTGGAGGTTAAATGTATGATGGGGTACAGCTGGAGGTTAAATGTATGATGGGGTACAGCTGGAGGTTAAATTATGATGGGGTACAGCTGGAGGTTAAATGTAGGATGGGGTACATCTGGAAGTTAAATGTATGATGGGGTACGGCTGGAGGTCAAATGTATTATGGGGTACAGCTGGAGGTTAAATGTATGATGGGATACAGCTGGAGGTTAAATGTATGATGGGTTACAGCTGGAGGTTAAATGTATGATGGGGTACAGCTGGAGGTCAAATGTATGATGGGGTACAGCTGGAGGTTAAATGTATGATGGGGTACAGCTGGAGGTAGAATGTATGATGGGGTACAGCTGGAGGTCAAATGTATGATGGGGTACAGCTGGAGGTTAAATGTATGATGGGGTACAGCTGGAGGTTAAATGTATGATGGGGTACAGCTGGAGGTTAAATGTATGATGGGGTACAGCTGGAGGTCAAATGTATGATGGGGTACAGCTGGAGGTTAAATGTATGATGGGGTACAGCTGGAGGTTAAATGTATGATGGGGTACAGCTGGAGGTTAAATTATGATGGGGTACAGCTGGAGGTTAAATGTAGGATGGGGTACATCTGGAGGTTAAATGTATGATGGGGTACGGCTGGAGGTCAAATGTATGATGGGGTACAGCTGGAGGTTAAATGTATGATGGGATACAGCTGGAGGTTAAATGTATGATGGGGTACAGCTGGAGGTTAAATGTATGATGGGGTACAGCTGGAGGTCAAATGTATGATGGGGTACAGCTGGAGGTTAAATGTATGATGGGGTACAGCTGGAGGTAGAATGTATGATGGGGTACAGCTGGAGGTCAAATGTATGATGGTGTACAGCTGGAGGTTAAATGTATGATGGGGTACAGCTGGAGGTTAAATTATGATGGGGTACAGCTGGAGGTTAAATGTATGATGGGGTACAGCTGGAGGTTAAATGTATGATGGGGTACAGCTGGAGGTTAAATTATGATGGGGTACAGCTGGAGGTTAAATGTAGGATGGGGTACAGCTGGAGGTTAAATGTATGAAGGGGTACAGCTGGAGGTTAAATGTATGATGGGGTACAGCTGGAGGTTAAATGTATGATGGGGTACAGCTGGAGGTTAAATGTATGATGGGGTACAGCTGGAGGTTAAATGTAGGATGGGGTACAGCTGGAGGTTAAATGTAGGATGGGGTACAGCTGGAGGTTAAATGTATGATGGGGTACAGCTGGAGGTTAAATGTATGATGGGGTACAGCTGGAGGTTAAATGTAGGATGGGGTACAGCTGGAGGTTAAATGTGTGATGGGGTACAGCTGGAGGTTAAATGTATGATGGGGTACAGCTGGAGGTTAAATGTATGATGGGGTACAGCTGGAGGTTAAATGTATGATGGGGTACAGCTGGAGGTTAAATGTAGGATGGGGTACAGCTGGAGGTTAAATGTAGGATTGGGTACAGCTGGAGGTTAAATGTATGATGGGGTACGGGACAATAATAAGTGTGGGAACCACTGCTCTATATAATTTGCACAGATTTAATTCAACCAACATTACCATTATTTAGTGGCGGACATATTTAATCACGAAGTCAGAATTCTTTGGCTTTTTTCGAGTGTTCTTCTCAAGAAAAACAATGGCAAACTATTTTCAGCCGGGTGTGTATGTGTGTACCAGCCAAAAATATGTTTTTCTTCCTTCTCTGTAGCACTTCTCTCAGAATAACACACATCCTCAGGAAAACCTGTCTGTGTGTCCAGGTACAGCCCCCAGGCACAGACAGACAGTTTCACAAACACCCTCAGGAACCCTCTCTTCTGTCTCAAATGGCAACCGATTCCCTATGGACCCTGGTCTACAGTAGTCCACTACCCTATGGACCCTGGTCTACAGTAGTCCACTACCCTATAGACCCTGGTCTACAGTAGTCCACTACCCTATAGACCCTGGTCTACAGTAGTCCACTACCCTATGGACCCTGGTCTACAGTAGTCCACTACCCTATAGACCCTGGTCTACAGTAGTCCACTACCCTATAGACCCTGGTCTACAGTAGTCCACTACCCTGGTCTACAGTAGTCCACTACCCAATAGACCCTGGTCTACAGTAGTCCACTACCCTATAGACCCTGGTCTACAGTAGTCCACTACCCTATAGACCCTGGTCAACAGTAGTCCACTACCCTATAGACCCTGGTCTACAGTAGTCCACTACCCTATAGACCCTGGTCAACAGTAGTCCACTACCCTATAGACCCTGGTCTACAATAGTCCACTACCCTGGTCTACAGTAGTCCACTACCCTATAGACCCTGGTCAACAGTAGTCCACTACCCTATAGACCCTGGTCTACAGTAGTCCACTACCCTGGTCTACAGTAGTCCACTACCCTATAGACCCTGGTCAACAGTAGTGCCCTAAATAGTGTGTCATTTAGGACACAACAAGAGGACCCTGTTCCCAACACCGCCCCCTGAACATCAACCACTTCATATGATCCATATCACTCACAGACCAAATTAAGATGTTCGGTGGAGATCATTCGCAAAAAGATTCCTGCTAAAATATTATTTGACGATGAACTAACTATTAGGATAAATCCTGACTATATTACTGGTAATATCAGAAATATTTCCAACCTGGAAGTGATTTATTTCAGATATGAACCTCTAACAAAGCAGGAGAATAGTTTTGTTGTGTACACGTCTGTGTCTGTTTAGTAAATCATCTCTGACCTGTTTCCTCCACTAGGCCACACTGAGCCTGCAGGTTTCCTACATCCCTCCCCCAGGAATGACTCCTTTCTTCCAGCCTCCTCCTCAGCCAGAGGCCAGGGAGAAACCCGTGGAGCTGGACACTGTCACAGGTACAAGACATCTCCAAAAAAAAGTCTCCAGATACCAGTAGAGCTCTCATATCAAACCCTGCCCAAAACAGTCCTCGTCTCTGTGTTGTTGTCTTAGGTATCTCTTTATGTAGTGATGTGTTGTCGTCATGTATGTTCTGTCCTATGTATTTTTATTTTTATTTTTTATTTTTAATCACAGCCCCCGTCCCCGCAGGAGGCCTTTTGCCTTTTGGTAGGCCGTCATTGTAAATAAGAATTTGTTCTTAACTGACTTGCCAAGTTAAATGAAGGTTAAATAAAACAACTTAAAAAAAACTCTCTCTGTCTCTCTCTCTCTCTCTCTCTCTCTCTCTCTCTCTCTCTCTGTAATGACGAGGGTTGTACTGTATGTGTGTGTCTACTCCAGTCTTCTCGTTGGACACCATGGGTGAGGAGGACACAGAGAGCATGTTGATGATGGAGCAGACAGATGACCCAGACACCGGGAGTCACCAGGGGCCCCATCAAGGGGGCCAGGGCGGCCAAGAGACCCCCACAGGTAACCACCCCTGACCCCTTCCTCCGGAGTCCTGACCCCTGACCCCTAGCAAGCCAGCCAGCTCCTGAAATTGCAGAATGAAGTTTCTGTGTTTTTTTTTTTTTTTTTTTACATAGTTTGTCTTTTGTGTGATCTGTTTTCAACTCTGTGTATGTGTCATCATGTTACCCCTGCCAGCCCAGACCCCTAAACGGGCCCCCCCTAACTACACCCCTGGAGTGAAGAGGAAGAAAAGGCAGCAGGGTAACAAGGCACCGCTCCCAAACAAACCACAGGACCTGCAGGTGTGTGTGTGCATTTCTCTCTCTCTCTGTGTGTGTGTGTGTGTGTGTGTACATACAACTACATATTTCTTTAGTTTAAAAACACAATTTAATCAGGACATATGTATCTAAATCCCCCCCTCTCTATATCATCTCATCTCTGATGTTGATGTTGTACTGTGTTGTTGAGGAAGCTAGCACCTAGGTCTTTCACTGCACCATGTACACCTGCTGTAAACTGGCTACGTGACGAGTAAACTTTGATTTGCTTTGAAAGCTGCTAGTAGGTCTGAGAACTGCTCTTCTGTTATGGTTCTGAGAACATCTGTTATGGTTCTGAGAACATCTGTTATGGTTCTGAGAACATCTGTTATGGTTCTGAGAACATTTGTTATGGTTCTAAGAACATCTGTAATGGTTCTAAGAACATCTGTTATGGTTCTGAGAACATCTGTTATGGTTCTGAGAACATCTGTTATGGTTCTGAGAACATCTGTTATGGTTCTGAGAACATTTGTTATGGTTCTAAGAACATCTGTAATGGTTCTAAGAACATTTGTTATGGTTCTAAGAACATCTGTTATGGTTCTAAGAACATCTGTTATGGTTCTGAGAACATCTGTTATGGTTCTAAGAACATATGTTATGGTTCTAAGAACATCTGTTATGGTTCTGAGAACATCTGTTATGGTTCTGAGAACATCTGTTATGGTTCTAAGAACATATGTTATGGTTCTAAGAACATCTGTTATGGTTCTAAGAACATCTGTTATGGTCTGAGAACATCTGTTATGGTTCTGAGAACATCTGTTATGGTTCTAAGAACATCTGTTATGGTTCTGAGAACATCTGTTATGGTTCTAAGAACATTTGTTATGGTTCTAAGAACATATGTTATGGTTCTAAGAACATCTGTTATGGTTCTAAGAACATCTGTTATGGTCTGAAAACTGTTCATCTGTTGTGAGAAGCTGGTGCCTTCATCATCTAATTTAGACCATATAGCAGAGAAAGCGATGAAACCTGACAGTGATGGGCCTTAGAAAGAGCACCACTATGTGGTCGTGGCGTGACACCTTGTAATTTACACAAATAGTATGATTTCTCTCCTACACCTGTATCAATCAACTCAAAAGGATACATATTGATATAAATGCTGATTTTCCACTGTTTTGAGCCGTCAAACATCAATGAAGATGGCGAGACACAAGTAAAGGGACAAAGTGGAGGAGCAATTCAGCGGGTCGGATATGAGATGTATGTGGCAGGGGCTTCTAACTAGTCACGTCACAGACACCAACACCGCCCTACCGGACGAGCTAAACACTTTTCTCCTCACGCTTCGAGCAAAACGACTCCAAGGAGAGCTCCTGAGGACAGGTCTACATACTCACGGTCTCCACATAGAGGGTATACAAGTCATTCAAACGTGTTTACCCTTGCGAGGCTGCCGGCTCAGATGACATCCCTAGCAGCGCCCTCAGAGAATGTGCAGACCAGCTAGCTGTTGTGTTTTCTGACATTTTCAATCTCTCGATAGCTCAGTCCGTTATCCCCACCTGCTTCAAGATGTCTCCTATCATCCCCCTGCCCAAGATGTCCACTATCATCCCCCTGCCCAAGATGTCCACTATCATCCCCCTGCCCAAGATGTCCATTATCATCCCCCTGCCCAAGATGTCCACTATCATCCCCCTGCCCAAGATGTCCACTATCATCCCCCTGCCCAAGATGTCCACTATCATCCCCCTGCCCAAGATGTCCACTATCATCCCCCTGCCCAAGATGTCCACTATCATCCCCCTGCCCAAGATGTCCACTATCATCCCCCTGCCCAAGATGTCCACTATCATCCCCCTGCCCAAGATGTCCACTATCATCCCCCTGCCCAAGATGTCCACTATCATCCCCCTGTCTAAGATGTCCACTATCATCCCCCTGCCCAAGATGTCCACTATCATCCCCCTGCCCAAGATGTCCACTATCATCCCCCTGCCCAAGATGTCCACTATCATCCCCCTGCCCAAGATGTCCACTATCATCCCCCTGCCCAAGATGTCCACTATCATCCCCCTGCCCAAGATGTCCACTATCATCCCCCTGTCCAAGATGTCCACTATCATCCCCCTGCCTAAGATGTCCACTATCATCCCCCTGCCCAAGATGTCCACTATCATCCCCCTGCCCAAGATGTCCACTATCATCCCCCTGCCCAAGATGTCCACTATCATCCCCCTGCCCAAGATGTCCACTATCATCCCCCTGCCCAAGATGTCCGCTATCATCCCCCTGCCCAAGATGTCCGCTATCATCCCCCTGCCCAAGATGTCCACTATCATCCCCCTGCCCAAGATGTCCACTATCATCCCCCTGTCCAAGATGTCCACTATCATCCCCCTGTCCAAGATGTCCACTATCATCCCCCTGCCCAAGATGTCCACTATCATCCCCCTGCCCAAGATGTCCACTATCATCCCCCTGTCCAAGATGTCCACTACCATCCCCCTGCCCAAGATGTCCACTCTCATCCCCCTGCCCAAGATGTCCACTATCATCCCCCTGTCCAAGATGTCTCCTATCATCCCCCTGCCCAAGATGTCCACTATCATCCCCCTGCCCAAGATGTCCACTATCATCCCCCTGCCCAAGATGTCCACTATCATCCCCCTTCCCAAGATGTCCACTATCATCCCCCTGTCCAAGATGTCCACTATCATCCCGGTGCCCAAGAAAGGAAAAGTAACTGAACTGAATGACTACCGGCCAGTAGCGCTCATTTCTGACATCATGAAGTGCTTCGAGAAGCTAGTCAAAGATTACATCACCTCGCATACCGCCCTGACAGATCCTCGGCATTGCACTGCACACTGCCCTCACCCACCTGGAAAAGAGGAATACATATGTGAGGATGCTGTTCATCGACTACCATAGCGCTCTCTAAGCTCACCACAAAGCTCACTGCCCTGTGACTGGGTTCCTCCCTATACAACTAGGTCCTGGACTTCCTGACGAGCCGCCCCAGGTGATGAAGGTAGGCAACATTACCTCCTCTACACTGATCCTCAACACGGGGGTCCCACAAGGGTGCATCCTCTGTCCACTCCTGTATTCCCTGTATGCCCAAGACTGTGCGGCCTCACATAGTTCCATCTCCATCATCAAGTTCGCTGACGACACGACAATAGTAGACCTGATTACCAACAACGACGAGACAGCCTACAGGGAGGAGGTAGGCACTTTTGATGGCGTGGTGCCAGGTAAACAACCTCTCCCTCAACGTCAGTCCAAACAAAGGAGTTGATTGTGGACTTCAGGAGGAACCAGGCTGGGCACGCCCCCATCCTCATCAACGGGGCTGCTGTGGAGAATTTCAAAAACGTCAAGTTCCTCGGCATACACATCTCCGAGGAGCTGAAAGGGTCAAACATGGACACCGTGGTGAAGAAGGCACGACAGCAACTCTTTAACCTTAGGATGCTGAAGGATTGTGGCCTGTCCCCGAGGGCCCTCACAGTGCTCTACAGCAGTACCATCGAGAGCACACTGCCGGGCTTCATCACACCCTGGTACGGCAACTCCACCGCCACTGGCCGCAAGGCTCTACCATTGGGTGCACACTGCCTGTCCTCCAGTACGTTTACAACACCAGGTGTCGCAGGAATTCCAAGAAAATCCTCAGGGACCTCGGCCACCCGGGCCACGGCCTGTTCTCCCCGCTTCAGTCACTCAGATGCAGGCAGTACAGGAGCATCATGGCTGTCAGACTGGCCAATAGCTTCAACCCTCAGACCATCAGACTACTGAATAGCCACCACTAGTCAGCTACCTGCTCCCCCTGCTGCTGCTCCTGTTGCTCCCCCTGCTGCTCCCCCTGTTGCTCCCCCTGCTGCTCCCCCTGCTGCCCCCCCTGCTGCTCCCCCTGTTGCTCCCCCTGCTGCTCCCCCTGTTGCTCCCCCTGCTGCTCCCCCTGTTGCTCCCCCTGTTGCTCCCCCCTGCTGCTCCCCCTGTTGCTCCCCCCTGCTGCTCCCCCTGCTGCTCCCCCTGCTGCCCCCCCTGCTGCTCCCCCCTGCTGCTCCCCCCTGCTGCTCCCCCTGCTGCTCCCCCTGCTGCCCCCCTTGCTGCTCCCCCTGCTGCTCCCCCTGCTGCTCCCCCTGCTGCTCCCCCTGCTGCCCCCTCTGCTGCTCCCCCTGTTGCTCCCCCTGCTGCTCCCCCTGCTGCTCCCCCTGCTGCCCCCCCTGCTGCTCCCCCCTGTGGACATTTATATTTATCATGGTTTGATATTGTTTCATTCGCACCTGCACTGTTGGAGCTCGGAGCTGAAGTATTTCACTGTATACGGCAACTACATATGAGTAAATAAAACTCTAACAATCTAAATCTAATCGATATATGATTCATACATGTTTCTGTCGGAAAATGTTCAGGTGCGCGTTCGAGTCATCGAAGGCCGACAGTTGCCGGGCATCAACATCAAACCGGTCGTCAAGGTTACTGTTGGTGGGCAGTCCAAGAGGACTCGCATCAGGAAAGGAAACAACCCAGTGTTTGATGAGGTGAAAAGAACATGATATGACCTGCTACAACTAGTTATAAGCTGTTATAGCTAGTTAATAAACGTACTGTAGGTAAAGCTAGGTGTGACCTAGCTTAAAACATATTTCCTCTATTTATTTCTATCAGACTTTCTTTCTGAACTTCTTCGAGACTCCGTCAGACCTCTTCGATGAGCCCATCTTCATTACTGTAAGTCAATTTAAGTCACTACTCCATTGCACATATATGTATATCAATGTAGTAATGAGTATAGTAGTAATGTATAGTATCGCTCTGTCTCTGTATCTCTCTCTCTCTCTCTTTCTCTCTCTTTCTCTCTCGCTCTCTCTCTCTGTCAGGTTTTTAACTCTATGTCGCTGCGAACTGACTCAGTCATAGGAGAATTCAAGGTAAAACATTCTCTTCTCTACTCGTCCTCTGTAAACTCGCCATATCTCTCTATGAATGTTTATGTGCCATGAAAAGACAGAGAATTTCTGTTTGGATGTTTATTTCTCTCTGGATTTCTTTTACAGCTCGATGTTGGCACGGTCTACAACGAGAGCAGTGAGTAAAGCCGTATCTATAACTCAGTTTCTATCCAAATGGGGAAATATTTTAATGTCAATATTCTATAATCCACATAACGAAAATGCGCGGATTTCCCCACCAGTGGTACGTTTCCACCAGATGTACTTATTGCAGATAGAAATCTGTTCGTGATGACGTGACGCACACACAAAACGAACGGCAGGCAAGCATCGATCATGTCACCAGAATAAGACCCTATAAATATTTATTAGAAAGCCGCATCAAGCTCTTCCCCCGTGACCTTTCACCACCCTGTGAAGTTCATCATAACTTACTTCCTCTTTATCCTAATAAACTGCATGGTTTCCCCTCATCGTAGTGGGAGGACCTCACACCATATCATCATGTGACTCCAGGTTTACTTCGATGTGATTGGTTATTATATCAAATATTTGCGCATAAAAGTGTTTCCACCGCCATTTCCTTTATAATTAATTTGACAGACACAAACAGATCCCACCATGTCAAACGAACAAATGATCTGTCAGCATTTATACAATTAATTAGAATCATCCTGTTTCCATCACAGCTGTTGTGCTTTAAAAAAACAAAACAATATGACTTACTAACCAAATTTCCATCCACAGTTTTCATGCAAGTAAAGTCATACTGTATTAAAAAAAAGTCACGACAGCTGTGATGGAACATTATTTGGTAAACTTTCCAAATGTTGACTAAATTAAATAAGCTAGACAAGATGGGAGCTTTACGGAAGCCCTGAAGCCCAAGGCAAAAAATACATAAAAAACAAAGACTCTTGTAATTATCTTGTTTAAATGACTTAGTATCTTGTTTAGACGACTTAGTAAAAAAAATACATACAGTACCAGTCAGAAGTTTGGACACACCTACTCATTCAATGTTTTTTTTCTTTATTTTTTACTATTTTCTACATTGTAGAATAATAGTGAAGACATGAAAACTATGAAATAACACATATGGAATCATATAGTAACCAAAAAAGTGTTAAACAAATCAAAACATACTTCAGATTTTAGATTCTTCAAAGTAGCCACCCTTTTCCTTGATGACAGCTTTGACTATCTAATCTCATGTTACTATCATGTATGTTGTCATTGTCTGTTGTATGTTGTCATTGCAGTTTTACAAGCAAACCATCTGGCTGTAATTTGATGTTAGTTATTACTCTAATCTCATGTTATTGTCATGTTGGTTATCACTCTAATCTCATGTTATCATGTTGGATATCACTCTAATCTCATGTTATTATATTGTTGGTTATTACTCTAATCTCATGTTATTATATTGTTGGTTATTACTCTAATCTCATGCTATTATCATGTTGGTTATTACTCTAATCTCATGTTATCATGTTGGTTATTACTCTACTCTCATGTTATTATATTGTTGGGTATTACTCTAATCTCATGCTATTATCATGCTGGTTATTACTCTAATCTCATGTTATTGTCATGTTGGTTATCACTCTAATCTCATGTTATCATGTTGGTTATCACTCTAATCTCATGTTATCATGTTGGTTATCACTCTAATCTCATGTTATCATGTTGGTTATTACTCTAATCTCATGTTATCATGTTGGTTATTACTCTAATCTCATGTTATCATGTTGGTTATTACTCTAATCTCATGTTATCATGTTGGTTATTACTCTACTCTCATGTTATTATCATGTTGGTTATTACTCTAATCTCATGTTATTATATTGTTGGTTATTACTCTAATCTCATGTTATCATGTTGGTTATTACTCTAATCTCATGTTATCATGTTGGTTATTACTCTAATCTCATGTTATCATGTTGGTTATTACTCTACTCTCATGTTATTATCATGTTGGTTATTACTCTAATCTCATGTTATTATATTGTTGGTTATTACTCTACTCTCATGTTATCATGTTGGTTATTAATCTACTCTCATGTTATTATATTGTTGGTTACTAATCTACTCTCATGTTATTATATTGTTGGTTATTACTCTAATCTCATGTTATCATGCTGGTTATTAATCTACTCTCATGTTATTATATTGTTGGTTACTAATCTACTCTCATGTTATTATATTGTTGGTTATTACTCTAATCTCATGTTATCATGTTGGTTATTACTCTAATCTCATGTTATCATGTTGGTTATTACTCTAATCTCATGTTATCATGTTGGTTATTACTCTACTCTCATGTTATCATGTTGGTTATTAATCTACTCTCATGTTATTATATTGTTGGTTATTACTCTACTCTCATGTTATTATATTGTTGGTTATTACTCTAATCTCATGTTATTATATTGTTGGTTATTACTCTAATCTCATGTTATCATGTTGGTTATTACTCTAATCTCATGTTATCATGTTGGTTATTACTCTACTCTCATGTTATCATGTTGGTTATTAATCTACTCTCATGTTATTATATTGTTGGTTACTAATCTACTCTCATGTTATTATATTGTTGGTTATTACTCTAATCTCATGTTATCATGTTGGTTATTACTCTAATCTCATGTTATCATGTTGGTTATTACTCTACTCTCATGTTATTATATTGTTGGTTATTACTCTAATCTCATGTTATTATATTGTTGGTTATTACTCTAATCTTATGTTATCATATTGTTGGTTATTACTCTAATCTCATGTTATTATATTGTTGGTTATTACTCTAATCTTATGTTATCATGCTGGTTATTACTCTAATCTCATGTTATTATCATGTTGGTTATTACTCTAATCTCATGTTATTATATTGTTGGTTATTACTCTAATCTCATGTTGGTTATTACTCTACTCTCATGTTATTATATTGTTGGTTATTACTCTAATCTCATGTTATTATATTGTTGGTTATTACTCTAATCTCATGTTATCATGTTGGTTATTACTCTAATCTCATGTTATTATCATGTTGGTTATTACTCTAATCTCATGTTATTATATTGTTGGTTATTACTCTAATCTTATGTTATCATATTGTTGGTTATTACTCTACTCTCATGTTATTATATTGTTGGTTATTACTCTACTCTCATGTTGGTTATTACTCTACTCTCATGTTATCATGTTGGTTATTACTCTAATCTCATGTTATTATCATGTTGGTTATTACTCTAATCTCATGTTATCATGTTGGTTATTACTCTACTCTCATGTTATTATATTGTTGGTTATTACTCTAATCTCATGTTATCATGTTGGTTATTACTCTACTCTCATGTTATCATGTTGGTTATTACTCTACTCTCATGTTATCATGTTGGTTATTACTCTACTCTCATGTTATCATGTTGGTTATTACTCTAATCTCATGTTATCATGTTGGTTATTACTCTACTCTCATGTTATTATTGTCACAGCTATTTGACCCCATTTGTATCTCAGCAATGTGATAAAACCCTGCACACTTCTCCACACCTAGAACCGATGCCCGTTTCAGTTGATTTGATAAACTTTTGTTCTTGCAGACCTCCTTTTAGAACATACAGCGGCACGTACAGCCTGTCACTTTCTCTCCAACACCACATTTACTTTGTGCGTTTGAGATCAGTTTGAATCGGATACTTTACTATAACTACAGTAGTCTGGGCTATGCCATCAGTGCACTGGGCGTCACCTGCAAGGGTCTCATGGTGTGCAGGGTCTCAGGGCGTGACTCAGTACTGCCATCTGCAGGAAGATAATGAGATTCCACCATACTACAGTACTCTATTACATTTCATAGTAAGCTCTACCCCAAAAACCATTCGTCATACTGGCCAGATTTCTGTATTTTGAAAGTTACATAACTTGAAAACTTGATGGCTGACATGCAAAAACATTTTTGGGACTATATCAACAATGGACTAATGAAACAAATACCAAAATATAGTTTTTTGGGGTGGAATTTCCCTTTAAATTGGGACCTGCACAGAGTCCATTAGGACAGTGTCATAAAGCTACGTAGTCATAGGCCTACACTTTACCACTGCTGGAGGGAACACACAGCCAACCTTGATTGTGAGCTGGAATTAAATGATTTGTTAAATACTTGGGACCACAAGGGGTAAACAACAGTTTCCCATCAATAGAATCAATGTAGGGAGGTAACATTTCGTAGACCACACTTACTGGTAGGGCTAGTTATCCGATGAGCTCTGGCAGAGAAGTAGCCAATGTGAGCTCTTTAACAGTAGCTTAAATGTACAGTTAAACTATCCAACATCACCAATACATGAATGAACTACAGAGATAATAGTTGGGTATTACTCTAATCTCATGTTATCATGTTGGTTATTACTCTAATCTCATGTTATCATGTTGGTTATTACTCTAATCTCATGGTATCATGTTGGTTATTACTCTAATCTCATGTTATCATGTTGGTTATTACTCTAATCTCATGTTATCATGTTGGTTATTACTCTAATCTCATGTTATCATGTTGGTTATTACTCTAATCTCATGTTATCATGTTGGTTATTACTCTAATCTCATGGTATCATGTTGGTTATCACTCTAATCTCATGTTATTATCATGTTGGTTATTACTCTAATCTCATGTTATTATCATGTTGGTTATTACTCTAATCTCATGTTATCATGTTGGTTATTACTCTACTCTCATGTTATCATGTTGGTTATTACTCTAATCTCATGTTATCATGTTGGTTATCACTCTAATCTCATGTTATTATCATGTTGGTTATCACTCTAATCTCATGTTATTATCATGTTGGTTATTACTCTAATCTCATGTTATTATCATGTTGGTTATCACTCTAATCTCATGTTATTATCATGTTGGTTATTACTCTAATCTCATGTTATTATCATGTTGGTTATCACTCTAATCTCATGTTATTATCATGTTGGTTATTACTCTAATCTCATGTTATCATGTTGGTTATTACTCTACTCTCATGTTATCATGTTGGTAATTACTCTACTCTCAAGTTATCATGTTGGTTATTACTCATCACCAATACATGAATGAGCTACAGAAATAATAGGCTGGTTTAAGCTGCGAACATTTTATGCTGCTTTTATTAGCCTACCCAGAATCACCTACAAAAAGAATGATGCGACTGGCCTTCAATTGAACGTTTTAACTCGTTATAGCCTACAGTTCACAACAACAGGAAACAATACATGTAATCACTGAAATTAAAATGCAGATGTTGGTGGAAACGCTTTTCTGCGTATTGATACGATAACCATCCTATCAAAGTCAACTTGGAATCACACAGCGAACATGTTGTGTGGTCTGGAAATCACACAGCGAATATGTTGTGTGGTCTGGAAATCACTCAGCTAACATGTTGTGTGGTCTGGAATCACACAGCGAATATGTTGTGTGGTCTGGAATCACACAGCGAATATGTTGTGTGGTCTGGAATCACACAGCGAATATGTTGTGTGGTCTGGAATCACACAGCGAATATGTTGTGTGGTCTGGAATCACTCAGCTAACATGTTGTGTGGTCTGGAATCACACAGCTAACATGTTGTGTGGTCTGGAATCACACAGCTAACATGTTGTGTGGTCTGGAATCACACAGCTAACATGTTGTGTGGTCTGGAATCACACAGCTAACATGTTGTGTGGTCTGGAATCACTCAGTTTATTAGGCTACAGATGAAATACATGATGGTGACCTTCACAGGGGGGTGAAAGTGTGCACCGTGATGAGCTTGCTGCTTTTTTCCAATAAATATTTACATTTAAGTCATTTAGCAGACGCTCTTATCCAGAGCGACTTACAAATTGGAAAGTTCATACATATTCATCCTGGTCCCCCCGTGGGGAATGAACCCACAACCCTGGCGTTGCAAGCGCCATGCTCTACCAACTGAGCCACACGGGACCAAAATATCGAGGGTTTGATTCTGGTGGCATGATGATCGATGCTGCTGTTTGACAAATAAAAATAATCTCGCTCTTTTTTTCCCGATGATAATAGCATCATGTAGGCTCTAGCCAACAACGCACGTGCCAATACCATTTTCTGTGTGAGAAAATCACCAGTGGACTTGAAAATGAGATGGAAACCCATTAATCTTGCATTTTTTTTATTCGGTACATGTGAATTTACCCGCAAAATGTATTTTGATGTGCACTATGTCATTTAGCACAACATGTCAATTTGATGGAACAAATCGCAATCGATCCAATCATTCATTATCAATGTCCTAGTCATTTCAACATAATCAGCTGTACTATCAGCCATAAGTAGAAAGTACTCATTCTCCCACAATGCTCCTTGTCCTCTAGGACACGCCTTCTTGAGGAAGTGGCTCCTCCTCTCTGACCCTGACGACCTCTCGGCCGGGGCCAAAGGTTACCTGAAGGTCAGCCTCTTCGTATTGGCTGCAGGCGACGAAGCTCCAGTGAGTCATGATTAAATTACCTTAAATGTCGAGTTGATCTCTGTATTGTTTGGATTATTATGCAATGCTGTCTGTCTCATATCTGTCCACTTGGTTCTCTCTGTGTCTCTCCATCTATTTCTTCCTAGTATATATGGAGTGTTTGTGTGTGTACATCTGTTCCGATATACAGTACCAGTCAAAAGTTCTAGAACACCTACTCATTCTAGGGGTTTTCTTTATAAAAAAAAAAAAGTAGAATAATAGTGAAGACATTGAAACCATGAAATAACACGTATGGAATCATGTAGTAACCCAAAAAAAAGTGATAAATATATTTTAGATTCTTCAAAATAGCCACCGTTTGTCTTGATGACAGCTTTGCACACTCTTGACTTTCTCTCAACCAGCTTCATGAGGAATGCTTTTACAACAGTCTTGAAGCAGTTCCCACATATGCTGACTCTACGGTCCAACTCATCCCAAACCATTTCAATTGGGTGTTTGTGGAGGCCAGGTCATCTGATGCAGCACTCCATCACTGTCCTTCTTGGTCAAATAGCCCTTACACAGCCCGGAGGTGTGTTTTGGGTCATTGTCCTGTTGAAAAACAAATGATAGTCCCACTAAGCACAAACCAGATGGGATGGCGTAATGAGGAGTTGTTCTGTCTGTAATAAAGCTCTTTAAAGGGGAAAAACGAATTCTGATTGGCTGGGACTGGCTCTCAAAGACTGCCCTCAAAGGCCCACCCCTGCCCAGGTCATGTGAAACCCATAGATTAGAGAATTTATCTGAGTTGACTGATTTCCTTATAATAACTGAAACTCAGTAAAATATTTGCTGTGTTTATATTTTAGTTTTGTATATTATCAAGGCAGCTAACTCAGTGGTGCTCATACGACCTCTCTCTCTCTCTCTCTCTCTCTCTCTCTCTCTCTCTCTCTCTCTCTCTCTCTCTCTCTCTCTCTCTCTCTCTCTCTCTCTCTCTCTCTCTCTGTCTCTCTCTGTCTCTCTCTCTCTGTCTCTCTCTCTCTCTCTGTCTCTGTCTCTGTCTCTGTCTCTGTCTCTGTCTCTGTCTCTCTCTCTCTCTCTCTCTCTCTCTCTCTCTCTCTCTCTCTCTCTCTCTCTCTCTCTCTCTCTCTCTCTGTCTCTGTCTCTCTCTCTCAATTCAATTCAATTCAATTCAAGGGGCTTTATTGGCATGGGAAACATGTGTTAACATTGCCAAAGCAAGTGAGGTAGATATTATACAAAAGTGAAATAAACAATACAAATTAACAGTAAACATTACACATACAGAAGTTTCAAAACAATAAAGACATTACAAATGTTATATTATATATATACAGTGTTGTAACAATGTACAAATGGTTAAAGCACACAAGTTAAAATAAATAAGCATAAATATGGGTTGTATTTACAATGGTGTTTGTTCTTCACTGGTTGCCCTTTTCTTGTGGCAACAGGTCACAAATCTTGCTGCTGTGATGGCACACTGTGGAATTTCTCCCAGTAGATATGGGAGTTTATCAAAATTGGATTTGTTTTCAAATTCTTTGTGGATCTGTGTAATCTGAGGGAAATATGTCTCTCTAATATGGTCATACATTGGGCAGGAGGTTAGGAAGTGCAGCTCAGTTTCCACCTCATTTTGTGGGCAGTGAGCACATAGCCTGTCTTCTCTTGAGAGCCATGTCTGCCTACGGCGGCCTTTCTCAATAGCAAGGCTATGCTCACTGAGTCTGTACATAGTCAAAGCTTTCCTTAAGTTTGGGTCAGTCACAGTGGTCAGGTATTCTGCCACTGTGTACTCTCTGTTTAGGGCCAAATAGAATTGTAGTTTGCTCTGTTTTTTTGTTAATTCTTTCCAATGTGTCAAGTAATTATCTTTTTGTTTTCTCATGATTTGGTTGGGTCTAATTGTGCTGTTGTCCTGGGGCTCTGTGGGGTGTGTTTGTGTTTGTGAACAGAGCCCTAGGACCAGCTTGCTTAGGGGACTCTTCTCCAGGTTCATCTCTCTGTAGGTGATGGCTTTGTTATGGAAGGTTTGGGAATCGCTTCCTTTTAGGTGGTTGTAGAATTTAACGGCTCTTTTCTGGATTTTGATAATTAGTGGGTATCGGCCTAATTCTGCTCTGCATGCATTATTTGGTGTTCTACGTTGTACACGGAGGATATTTTTGCAGAATTCTGCATGCAGAGTCTCAATTTGGTGTTTGTCCCATTTTGTGAAATCTTGGTTGGTGAGCGGACCCCAGACCTCACAACCATAAAGGGCAATGGGCTCTATGACTGATTCAAGTATTTTTAGCCAGATCCTAATTGGTATGTTGAAATTTATGTTCCTTTTGATGGCATAGAAGGCCCTTCTTGCCTTGTCTCTCAGATCGTTCACAGCTTTGTGGAAGTTACCTGTGGTGCTGATGTTTAGGCCGAGGTATGTATAGTTTTTTGTGTGCTCTAGGGCAACGGTGTCTAGATGGAATTTGTGGTCCTGGTGACTGGACCTTTTTTGGAACACCATTATTTTGGTCTTACTGAGATTTACTGTCAGGGCCCAGGTCTGACAGAATCTGTGCAGAAGATCTAGGTGCTGCTGTAGGCCCTCCTTGGTTGGTGACAGAAGCACCAGATCATCAGCAAACAGTAGACATTTGACTTCGGATTCTAGTAGGGTGAGACCGGGTGCTGCAGACTGTTCTAGTGCCCGCGCCAATTCGTTGATATATATGTTGAAGAGGGTGGGGCTTAAGCTGCATCCCTGTCTCACCCCACGACCCTGTGTGAAGAAATGTGTGTGTTTTTTGCCAATTTTAACCGCACACTTGTTGTTTGTGTACATGGATTTTATAATGTCGTATGTTTTACCCCCAACACCACTTTCCATCAATTTGTATAGCAGACCCTCATGCCAAATTGAGTCGAAGGCTTTTTTGAAATCAACAAAGCATGAGAAGACTTTGCCTTTGTTTTGGTTTGTTTGGTTGTCAATTAGGGTGTGTAGGGTGAATACATGGTCTGTTGTACGGTAATTTGGTAAAAAGCCAATTTGACATTTGCTCAGTACATTGTTTTCATTGAGGAAATGTACGAGTCTGCTGTTAATGATAATGCAGAGGATTTTCCCAAGGTTACTGTTGACGCATATTCCACGGTAGTTATTGGGGTCAAATTTGTCTCCACTTTTGTGGATTGGGGTGATCAGTCCTTGGTTCCAAATATTGGGGAAGATGCCAGAGCTAAGGACGATGTTAAAGAGTTTTAGTATAGCCAATTGGAATTTGTTGTCTGTATATTTGATCATTTCATTAAGGATACCATCAACACCACAGGCCTTTTTGGGTTGGAGGGTTTTTATTTTGTCCTGTAATCTCTCTCTGTCTCTCTCTCTCTGTCTCTCATTCTCGCTCTCTCTCTCTCTCTCTCTCTCTCTCTCTCTCTCTCTCTCTCTCTCTCTCTCTCTCTCTCTCTCTCTCTCTCTCTCTCTCTCTCTCTCTCTGTCTCTCTCTCTGTCTCTATCTGTCTCTATCTGTCTCTGTCTCTCTCTGTCTCTGTCTCTCTCTGTCTCTCTCTGTCTCTCTCTCTCTCTGTGTCTCTGTGTGTGTGTCTCTCTCTCTCTCTCTCTCTCTCTCTCTCTCTCTCTCTCTCTCTGTCTCTGTGTGTCTCTCTCTCTCTGTCTCTCTCTGTCTCTCTGGCTCTGGCTCTCTCTCTGTCTCTCTCTCTCTCTCTGGCTCTGTCTCTCTCTCTGTCTCCTCTCTCTCTCTCTCTCTCTCTCTCTCCTAGGTGGATAAGAAGGAGGGAGTGGTGGATAAGGAGGATATAGAGGGGAACCTGTTGCGTCCTGCTGGACTCACACTCAGAGGAGCTATCTTCACACTCAAAATATTCAGAGCTGAGGACCTGCCTCAGAGTGAGTGTGTGTGTGTGTTTGTCTGTGTGTGTGTGTGTGTGTGTGTGCTCAGTTTTGTTCCTCTCATAATGTAGAAAATATGTGTTTGTGTGTGTATGTTTATGTGTTTGTTGATATTGTTAACAATAAAATAATAATGTTCACAGTGGACGGTGCCTTTATGGATGGGATGAGACAGGTCCTGGGATTCGACAGCAACAGGAAGAACCTGGTCGACCCCTTAGTTGAAGTCAACTTCGCTGGGAAAACGGTAAACACACACATGCTAGCAAACCTGTGTGACACACAGACAAAGATCAACATGTGACTTATTTTGAACGTACTAAACTACACAGACACTAACTACACAGACACTAAACTACACAGACACTAAACTACGCAGACACTACACTACACAGACACTACACTACACAGACACTACACTACACAGACACTAAACTACACAGACACTAAACTACACAGACACTACAATACACAGACACTACACTACACAAACACTAACTACACAGCCAGTACACAGACACTAACTACACAGACACTACCTACACAGACACTACACTACACAGACACTAAACTACACAGACACTAAACTACACAGACACTACAATACACAGACACTACACTACACAAACACTAACTACACAGCCAGTACACAGACACTAACTACACAGACACTACCTACACAGACACTAACTACACAGACACTGACTACACAGACAAAGATCAACATGTGACTTATATTGAACGTACTAAACTACACAGACACTAAACTACACAGACACTACACTACACAGACACTAAACTACACAGACACTACACTACACAGACACTACACTACACAAACACTAACTACACAGACACTACACTACACAGACACTACACTACACAAACACTAACTAGACAGACACTACACTACAGAGACACTACACTACACAGACACTACACTACACAGACACTAACTACACAGACACTACACTACACAGACACTACACTACACAGACACTACACTACACTACACTACACAGACACTACACTACACAGACACTACACTACACTACACAGACACTACACTACACAGACACTACACTACAGAGACACTACACTACACAGACACTACACTACACAGACACTACACTACACAGACACTACACTACACAAACACTACACTACACAGACACTGAACTACACAGACACAGACACTACACAGACACTACACTACACAGACACTATACTACACAGACACTAAACTACACAGACACTACACTACACAGACACTAAACTAAACTACACAGACACTACACTACACAGACACTACACTACACAGACACTACACTACACAGACACTAAACTACACAGACACTACACTACACAGACACTACACTACACAGACACTACACTACACAGGCACCACACTACACTACACAGACACTACACTACACAGCCACCACACTACACAGACACCACACTACACAGACACTACACTACACAGACACTACACTACACAGACACTACACTACACATACACTACACTACACAGACACTACACTACACTACACTCATTTTCACATTTCCATGTTTTCATTCCATCCTTCCAGATGTGCAGTAAGATCATGGAGAAGAATGCCAACCCTCAGTGGAATCAAAGCCTGGCCATGCCCATACGGGTAAGACACTGAGTATTATATAGTATATAATATAATATCTAGTATTAATACTACTGCTATATAATATATATCTAGTATGAATACTACTGTTATATAATATACATATATTGTATTAATACTACTATTGTGTAATATATATCAAGTATTAATGCTACTATTATATAATATATATCCAGTATTAATACCGATCGCATGTAATATATATCTAGTATTAACAGTACTATTAGAACTATATATCTAGTACTAATACTAATAGTGTGTAATATATATCTAGTATTAATACTACTATTATATACTATATATCTAGTATTGATACTGCTATTATATAATATTTATCTAGTCTTAATACCACTATTATTTAATACATATTATTAATACTACTATTATATAATATATATATAGTAGTAATACTACTATTATATATAGTAGTAATGCTACTATTATATATATATCTAGTATTAATACTACTATTGTGTAATATATATCAAGTATTAATGCTACTATTATATAATATATATCCAGTATTAATACCGATCGCATGTAATATATATCTAGTATTAACAGTACTATTAGAACTATGTATCTAGTACTAATACTAATAGTGTGTAATATATATCTAGTATTAATACTACTATTATATACTATATATCTAGTATTGATACTGCTATTATATAATATTTATCTAGTCTTAATACCACTATTATTTAATACATATTATTAATACTACTATTATATAATATATATATAGTAGTAATACTACTATTATATATAGTAGTAATGCTACTATTATATATATATCTAGTATTAATACTACTATTATATAATATATATCTATTCTATCTATTGTTTACAGGAAACTCATTCTACAAATATAGATGAGGTTGCGTGCAAAAAGGACTGGGAGAGAGAAATATATTTTTGTCATTGGCAAAGAAACTCAAAAGGGGTGATTTATATTAATGAACAACCATTTTGATGCTGTTGTCTAAACAGATCCTCAAGGAAGATGGATCCTTTTAAATATGCCATTGGACCAAAAACAGATCTGGATAATTTATCGATGTATGGGATAAATAATGATGATCCACACTTCTTAAAAAAAAAAATATAATAATCTATTGAGCTCACAAGTAATTAAATAATCTATCATTATGGTGGGAGATTATAATACGGTTTTAAGTACCTCAAATGGATCGTAAAGGAAATCACTCTACAAACTATCACCCTCAAACACTTAGAGGAGATCACGAAGATCATGGATGCATTAGAACTAGTGGATATATGGAGGTTGAAAAACCCTGACCTAGTGAGATATACATGGAGGAGACTTATTCAACCATCTTGATTACTTCCTGGTCTCGTTCTTGCTGGCATCAAAAGTTTAAAAAGTATTAATAGGAGACCGAATGTGATCGGACCACCGTCTAATTGGCCTCCATATAACTCTTACTGAATTTCCACGTGGACGGGGATATTGGAAATTTAATCAAAGCCTATTGGATGACAATTTGTTCTTAACAAAGACAAAATAATTCATAATGAATTTGTTTGTGTACAACATAGGTACAGCAGATCCACCTATTGGATGGGACACTATTAAATGCCCCTTTAGATGCCATTTAATACAGTTCTCATCATTAACACAAAAGCAATTTAGATCAAAAGAGACTAATAAAGAAAATAACAGTGCAGGTAGGTGCTGATGGAAACTGTAAAAGAGCCACAAAATATTTTAGATGAAAAACAAAAGAAATGGAGGTACTTATTCAAGTGTAATGTATTACAAAAATAAAGTGAATTGGATGAAAAATTGTGAAAAATGCACAAAATATTTCTTAAATATTCAACATAGAAATTCTACCAAAAATAATTTACAGAAACTCGTTACAAATGATGGAGTGATCCATGATTCACCAAATTATATTTTTGAAAGCGGAAGCAAAATATTTTAACTTATTTTTTTATATTTTTTTCAGTCTCCTCCATTTCCACTGAATGTTAACTGTAAAGCTTTATTTCCTAATAATTATAATAACAATAATGTAAAATTAACAAATGTACAGAAAGACCTGTGTGAAGGCCAACTTACAGAGGAGGAACTTTTTGAGGCAATAAAATCTTTTCAGTCTGGAAAAACACCAGGGCTTGATGGTAAAACACCAGGGCTTGATGGAAAAACACCAGGGGCTTGATGGTAAAACACCAGGGTTTGATGGTAAAACACCAGGGGCTTGATGGTAAAACACCAGGGCTTGATGGTAAAACACCAGGGCTTGATGGTAAAACACCAGGGCTTGATGGTAAAACACCAGGGCTTGATGGTAAAACACCAGGGCTTGATGGTATACCAGTAGAGGGATATCAGACCTTTTTTGATGCTCTCAAAGATCAATTATTACCATGTTTTAATTACTCTTATACAAACAGTAGACTTTCAGCGACTCAATAAGGTAAAACAGCACCCAGGTTGTAAGTATAAAGATCCAGTCCATAAAAAACTGGAGGCCTCTAACACTTCAATCTCGTGATGAGAAAATCCTGTCAAAATGCATAGCACATAGAATAAAAAAAGGTTTTTACCAGATATTGTTCATCCTGATCAGACGTTTTTTTTTTCTCCCATGGACAATATATTGGAGATAATATATGACAAATTACTTCAAACAATTTAAGAGGAGTAAAACAAGGCTGTCCGTTGTCTACATATCTATTTATTATTGCTATTGAAGTGCTAGCCAACAAGAACATCAAGGGGTTAGAAATCCAGGGGAGAAAAACAAAAGTGTCAATGTATGCCGATGACTCTAGTGATTTCTTAAGTCCTCAATCTGGATCCGTGCGCAGTCTCCTTGAATATCTTGATCACTTTTCTAGCCTCTCTGGATTAAAGTATTTCCCTTTAAATGGCCAAACAAAGCTGGTTACAGTTTCAATTTTATCCTCCAGAAAATATTGAACAAATATTACAACAAATGTTATGGTTCAACTCAAATATACTGATTAATAAAAAAATAAAAAAAATAAATAAAAAGTATATTTATTAATGAGGTTATGAATAGAAACGGAGGAGATATGTCACATACGCAGTTATCGAAAATAAAGGGGAATATTTGCTCTATCCAAACTTACGACTAACTGATTGCAGCAATACCACAAAAATGGAGGAGGCAAGGTAGGGTAACTTGTTTGCCTGCCATATATTAAAGATACAAATTGGCTGAAAGGAACTGTCATAAATGGAAAAATATTCCAGTTTCATCTGAGGACAAAATTGTTGACAGCTGTGCCATACAGGTTGAAAACAAATGGGAGGAGATTTTCGATGTACTGATTCCACGGCACATGGTTTATGACCCGGTATAAAAAACAACAACACTTAATTCAACACTTCGAGTTTTTCAATTAAAATTACGATATAACATTCTTGCCACCAACAGATTGCTATGTATATGGGGCATACAGCAGTCTGTAAAATCTGTAGATTTTGTTTTGCGAAGAGACAGAATCACTAGATCCTTTATTCTGGTATTGCCCCAATGTAGCTTGTTTCTGGTCACAGGTTCAGGAATGGTTAAAAAATCACAACATGCACTTAAAATGAACATCACAAATAGCAGTGTTGGGCGATTTGGAAAGCCACAGTCAGTCAATAAATAATATAATAATACTGGTAGGAAAGGTTTTCATCTTTAGCTCACAATCTGTGGAAACGATTAGAAAGGTTAAACAGTTCTGTAAAACATCAGTTTCGTGGTCTCCAATTGGTAGTTACAGTCTTGTCTCATCGCTGCAGCTCCCGTATGGGCTCGGGAGAGGCGAAGGTCGAGAGCCATGCGTCCTCCGAAACACAACCCAGCCAAGCCGCACTGCTTCTTGACACAATGCCCACTTAACCCGAAAGCCAGCCGCACCAATGTGTCGGAGGAAACATCGTACACCTGGCGAGCGTGTCAGCGTTTACTGCGCCCGGCCCCGCCACAGGAGTCAATAGTGCGCGATTGGACAAGGACATCGCTGTCGGCCAAACCCTCCACTAACCCAGACGCTGCTGGGCCAAACCCTCCACTAACCCAGACGACGCTGGGCCAAACCCTCCACTAACCCAGACGACGCTGGGCCAAACCCTCCGCTAACCCGGACGACGCTGGGCCAAACCCTCCACTAACCCAGACGACGCTGGGCCAATTGTGCACCGCCCCATGGGTCTCCCGGTTGCGGCCAACTGCGACAGAGCCTGGACTCGATCCAAGAATCTCTAGTGGCACAGCTAGGACTGCGATGCAGTGGCTTAGACCACGGCACCACTCGGGATGCCTAATACTACTATTATAATACTAATATGGTAATATAAGACCCTGGCCATGCGGGTAAGACACTGAGTATTACCAGTATTAATACTACGATGTGTCCAGACTCAATAAACCAATCCTCCTAATTGGGTTTTGTAAAGGTCCAGTAACGTGGTAACGATAGGTGACTTTCCACAAAATTCCTAAGTGGTTACGAAATCCCAGGAAATTCCGGTTTTCTTGCTTATTCCCTTCCCGATTTTAGGACTCTCTTCCAATTGGGATTTCTGGAAATCCTGGACATTTTGCCGAACGTTTGTGGATTTTTGTGGTAACCCCCCTAACTCTCAGTCCTCCTATTAACCCTTTCCTCTTATTCTCCCAGTTCCCCTCCATGTGTGAGAAGATGAGGGTTCGTGTCCTGGATTGGGACCGAGCCAGCCACAATGATGTCATCGGGACCGCCCATCTCTGCATGTCTAAGATCTCTGCCCCGGGAGGAGCGATAGAGGGTGAGACACTGATCTGGACTGGTTTGAGTGGTTTGGACTGGTTTGAGTGGTTTGGACTGGTCTAGACTGGTTTGGACTGGTTTGGACTGGTTTGGCGTGGTCTGGACTGGTTTGAGTGGTTTGGACTGGTTTGGACTGGTTTGGACTGGTTTGGACTGGTTTAGACTGATCTGGACTGGTTTGGACTGGTCTGGACTGGTTTGGACTGATCTGGACTGGTTTGAGTGGTTTGTGACACTGGTCTGCACTAGTCTTATCTGACTGGTTTTGAAAATTGGTGTTTACTGGTTTGCACTGGTTTTTCCACTGGAGCACTGGTCTGGACTGGTTTTGATCACTTGTTGGACTGGTTTGGACTGGTCTGGACTGGTTTGGACTGGTTTGGACTGGTTTTGGTTGTGGCTGTTGTAGCAAAATACTGCAGTAGCATGAAAGGTCTGTGAACTACCATTGTTTCATTTGCTGTTTCATACTGACACTTGCGATGATTCACCTCAGCTACCAATACCCACAGTATTGATTAATATTAATATCAGCTACCAATACCCACAGTATTGATTAATATTGATATTGGCTACCAATACCCACAGTATTGATTAGTATAATATTAATATCAGCTACAAATACCCACAGTATTGATTAGTATAATATTAATATCAGCTACCAATACCCACAGTATTGATTAGTATAATATTAATATCAGCTACCAATACCCACAGTATTGATTTATATTGATATTGGCTACCAATACCCACAGTATTGATTAGTATAATATTAATATCAGCTACCAATACCCACAGTATTGATTAGTATAATATTAATATCAGCTACCAATACCCACAGTATTGATTAGTATAATATTAATATCACCTACCAATACCCACAGTATTGATTTATATTGATATTGGCTACCAATACCCACAGTATTGATTAGTATAATATTAATATCAGCTACCAATACCCACAGTATTGATTAGTATAATATTAATATCAGCTACCAATACCCACAGTATTGATTAGTATAATATTAATATCAGATACCAATACCCACAGTATTGATTTATATTGATATTGATATCAGCTATTAATACCCAGAGTATTGATTAATATCGATATCAGCTATTAATACCCATAGTATTGATTAATACTCATATCAGGTATTGATACCCATAGTTGATCAATACTGATATCAGCTACCAATACCCATAGTTGATCAATATAATACTGATATCAGCTACCAATACCCATAGTTGATCAATACTGATATCAGCTACCAATACCCATAGTTGATCAATACTGATCTCAGCTACCAATACCCATAGTTGATCAATACTGATCTCAGCTACCAATACCCATAGTTGATCAATACTGATATCAGCTACCAATACCCATAGTTGATCAATACTGATCTCAGCTACCAATACCCATAGTTGATCAATACTGATATCAGCTACCAATACCCATAGTTGATCAATACTGATCTCAGCTACCAATACCCATAGTTGATCAATACTGATCTCAGCTACCAATACCCATAGTTGATCAATACTGATCTCAGCTACCAATACCCATAGTTGATCAATACTGATATCAGCTACCAATACCCATAGTTGATCAATACTGATATCAGCTACCAATACCCATAGTTGATCAATACTGATCTCAGCTACCAATACCCATAGTTGATCAATACTGATATCAGCTACCAATACCCATAGTTGATCAATACTGATATCAGCTACCAATACCCATAGTTGATCAATACTGATATCAGCTACCAATACCCATAGTTGATTAAATATAATATTGATCTCAGCTACCAATACCCATAGTTGATCAATACTGATATAGGCTATCAATACCCATAGTTGATTAAATATAATATTGATCTCAGCTACCAATACCAATATGATCCTTGGTGTGATGCATGGGTTGGTTTTAATTTTCCTTTGTCTAGATGGTTGAGCCACAATGAGCATTGTGTTGGTAGGACTTCCTTCATGTCTTCCTGTATGGTAGTGTGTTGGTAGGACTTCCTTCAGGTCTTCCTGTATGGTAGTGTGTATTGGTAGGACTTCCTTCAGGTCTTCCTGTATGGTAGTGTGTTGGTAGGACTTCCTTCAGGTCTTCCTGTATGGTAGTGTGTTGGTAGGACTTCCTTCAGGTCTTCCTGTATGGTAGTGTGTGCTGGTAGGACTTCCTTCAGGTCTTCCTGTATGATAGTGTGTTGGTAGGACTTCCTTCAGGTCTTCCTGTATGGTAGTGTGCTGGTAGGACTTCCTTCAGGTCTTCCTGTATGGTAGTGTGTGTTGGTAGGACTTCCTTCAGGTCTTCCTGTATGGTAGTGTGTTGGTAGGACTTCCTTCAGGTCTTCCTGTATGGTAGTGTGTGTTGGTAGGACTTCCTTCAGGTCTTCCTGTATGGTAGTGTGCTGGTAGGACTTCCTTCAGGTCTTCCTGTATGGTAGTGTGTTGGTAGGACTTCCTTCAGGTCTTCCTGCATGGTAGTGTGTTGGTAGGACTTCCTTCAGGTCTTCCTGTATGGTAGTATATTGGTAGGACTTCCTTCAGGTCTTCCTGTATGGTAGTGTGCTGGTAGGACTTCCTTCAGGTCTTCCTGTATGGTAGTGTGTGTTGGTAGGACTTCCTTCAGGTCTTCCTGTATGGTAGTGTGCTGGTAGGACTTCCTTCAGGTCTTCCTGTATGGTAGTGTGCTGGTAGGACTTCCTTCAGGTCTTCCTGTATGGTAGTGTGTGTTGGTAGGACTTCCTTCAGGTCTTCCTGTATGGTAGTGTGTGTTGGTAGGACTTCCTTCAGGTCTTCCTGTATGGTAGTGTGTGTTGGTAGGACTTCCTTCAGGTCTTCCTGTATGGTAGTGTGTGCTGGTAGGACTTCCTTCAGGTCTTCCTGTATGGTAGTGTGCTGGTAGGACTTCCTTCAGGTCTTCCTGTATGGTAGTGTGCTGGTAGGACTTCCTTCAGGTCTTCCTGTATGGTAGTGTGTGCTGGTAGGACTTCCTTCAGGTCTTCCTGTATGGTAGTGTGTGTTGGTAGGACTTCCTTCAGGTCTTCCTGTATGGTAGTGTGTTGGTAGGACTTCCTTCAGGTCTTCCTGTATGGTAGTGTGCTGGTAGGACTTCCTTCAGGTCTTCCTGTATGGTAGTGTGTGTTGGTAGGACTTCCTTCAGGTCTTCCTGTATGGTAGTGTGCTGGTAGGACTTCTTTCAGGTCTTCCTGTATGGTAGTGTGTTGGTAGGACTTCCCTCAGGTCTTCCTGCATGGTAGTGTGTTGGTAGGTAGGACTTCCTTCAGGTCTTCCTGTATGGTAGTGTGTTGCTAGGACTTCCTTCAGGTCTTCCTGTATGGTAGTGTGCTGGTAGGACTTCCTTCAGGTCTTCCTGTATGGTAGTGTGTTGGTAGGACTTCCTTCAGGTCTTCCTGTATGGTAGTGTGTGTTGGTAGGACTTCCTTCAGGTCTTCCTGTATGGTAGTGTGTTGGTAGGACTTCCTTCAGGTCTTCCTGTATGGTAGTGTGTTGGTAGGACTTCCTTCAGGTCTTCCTGTGTGGTAGTGTGTGCTGGTAGGACTTCCTTCAGGTCTTCCTGTATGGTAGTGTGCTGGTAGGACTTCCTTCAGGTCTTCCTGTGTGGTAGTGTGTGCTGGTAGGACTTCCTTCAGGTCTTCCTGTATGGTAGTGTGCTGGTAGGACTTCCTTCAGGTCTTCCTGTGTGGTAGTGTGTGCTGGTAGGACTTCCTTCAGGTCTTCCTGTATGGTAGTGTGCTGGTAGGACTTCCTTCAGGTCTTCCTGTATGGTAGTGTGCTGGTAGGACTTCCTTCAGGTCTTCCTGTATGGTAGTGTGTTGGTAGGACTTCCTTCAGGTCTTCCTGTATGGTAGTGTGCTGGTAGGACTTCCTCCAGGTCTTCCTGTATGGTAGTGTGCTGGTAGGACTTCCTTCAGGTCTTCCTGTATGGTAGTGTGTTGGTAGGACTTCCTTCAGGTCTTCCTGTATGGTATTGTGTGCTGGTAGGACTTCCTTCAGGTCTTCCTGTATGGTAGTGTGTGTTGGTAGGACTTCCTTCAGGTCTTCCTGTATGGTAGTGTGCTGGTAGGACTTCCTTCAGGTCTTCCTGTATGGTAGTGTGTTGGTAGGACTTCCTTCAGGTCTTCCTGTATGGTAGTGTGTTGGTAGGACTTCCTTCAGGTCTTCCTGTATGGTAGTGTGCTGGTAGGACTTCCTTCAGGTCTTCCTGTATGGTAGTGTGTGTTGGTAGGACTTCCTCCAGGTCTTCCTGTATGGTAGTGTGCTGGTAGGACTTCCTTCAGGTCTTCCTGTATGGTAGTGTGTTGGTAGGACTTCCTTCAGGTCTTCCTGTGTGGTAGTGTGTGCTGGTAGGACTTCCTTCAGGTCTTCCTGTATGGTAGTGTGCTGGTAGGACTTCCTTCAGGTCTTCCTGTGTGGTAGTGTGTGTTGGAAGGACTTCCTTCAGGTCTTCCTGTATGGTAGTGTGCTGGTAGGACTTCCTTCAGGTCTTCCTGTATGGTAGTGTGTGCTGGTAGGACTTCCTTCAGGTCTTCCTGTATGGTAGTGTGCTGGTAGGACTTCCTTCAGGTCTTCCTGTATGGTAGTGTGTTGGTAGGACTTCCTGCAGTTCTTCCTGTATGGTAGTGTGTGTTGGTAGGACTTCCTACAGGTCTTCCTGTATGGTAGTGTGTTGGTAGGACTTCCTTCAGGTCTTCCTGTATGGTAGTGTGTATTGGTAGGACTTCCTTCAGGTCTTCCTGTATGGTAGTGTGCTGGTAGGACTTCCTTCAGGTCTTCCTGTATGGTAGTGTGTGTTGGTAGGACTTCCTTCAGGTCTTCCTGTATGGTAGTGTGCTGGTAGGACTTCCTGCAGGTCTTCCTGTATGGTAGTGTGCTGGTAGGACTTCCTTCAGGTCTTCCTGTATGGTAGTGTGTGTTGGTAGGACTTCCTGCAGGTCTTCCTGTATGGTAGTGTGTTGGTAGGACTTCCTTCAGGTCTTCCTGTATGGTAGTGTGTGTTGGTAGGACTTCCTTCAGGTCTTCCTGTATGGTAGTGTGTTGGTAGGACTTCCTTCAGGTCTTCCTGTATGGTAGTGTGCTGGTAGGACTTCCTTCAGGTCTTCCTGTATGGTAGTGTGTTTTGGTAGGACTTCCTTCAGGTCTTCCTGTATGGTAGTGTGCTGGTAGGACTTCCTTCAGGTCTTCCTGTATGGTAGTGTGTGTTGGTAGGACTTCCTTCAGGTCTTCCTGTATGGTAGTGTGTTGGTAGGACTTCCTTCAGGTCTTCCTGTATGGTAGTGTGTTGGTAGGACTTCCTTCAGGTCTTCCTGCATGGTAGTGTGTTGGTAGGTAGGACTTCCTTCAGGTCTTCCTGTATGGTAGTGTGTTGGTAGGACTTCCTTCAGGTCTTCCTGTATGGTAGTGTGCTGGTAGGACTTCCTTCAGGTCTTCCTGTATGGTAGTGTGTTGGTAGGACTTCCTTCAGGTCTTCCTGTATGGTAGTGTGTGTTGGTAGGACTTCCTTCAGGTCTTCCTGTATGGTAGTGTGTTGGTAGGACTTCCTTCAGGTCTTCCTGTATGGTAGTGTGTTGGTAGGACTTCCTTCAGGTCTTCCTGTGTGGTAGTGTGTGCTGGTAGGACTTCCTTCAGGTCTTCCTGTATGGTAGTGTGCTGGTAGGACTTCCTTCAGGTCTTCCTGTATGGTAGTGTGCTGGTAGGACTTCCTTCAGGTCTTCCTGTATGGTAGTGTGTTGGTAGGACTTCCTTCAGGTCTTCCTGTATGGTAGTGTGCTGGTAGGACTTCCTCCAGGTCTTCCTGTATGGTAGTGTGCTGATAGGACTTCCTTCAGGTCTTCCTGTATGGTAGTGTGTTGGTAGGACTTCCTTCAGGTCTTCCTGTATGGTAGTGTGTGCTGGTAGGACTTCCTTCAGGTCTTCCTGTATGGTAGTGTGTGTTGGTAGGACTTCCTTCAGGTCTTCCTGTATGGTAGTGTGTGTTGGTAGGACTTCCTTCAGGTCTTCCTGTATGGTAGTGTGTGCTGGTAGGACTTCCTTCAGGTCTTCCTGTATGGTAGTGTGCTGGTAGGACTTCCTTCAGGTCTTCCTGTGTGGTAGTGTGTGCTGGTAGGACTTCCTTCAGGTCTTCCTGTATGGTAGTGTGCTGGTAGGACTTCCTTCAGGTCTTCCTGTGTGGTAGTGTGTGCTGGTAGGACTTCCTTCAGGTCTTCCTGTATGGTAGTGTGCTGGTAGGACTTCCTTCAGGTCTTCCTGTATGGTAGTGTGCTGGTAGGACTTCCTTCAGGTCTTCCTGTATGGTAGTGTGTTGGTAGGACTTCCTTCAGGTCTTCCTGTATGGTAGTGTGCTGGTAGGACTTCCTCCAGGTCTTCCTGTATGGTAGTGTGCTGGTAGGACTTCCTTCAGGTCTTCCTGTATGGTAGTGTGTTGGTAGGACTTCCTTCAGGTCTTCCTGTATGGTAGTGTGTGCTGGTAGGACTTCCTTCAGGTCTTCCTGTATGGTAGTGTGTTTGTAGGACTTCCTTCAGGTCTTCCTGTATGGTAGTGTGCTGGTAGGACTTCCTTCAGGTCTTCCTGTATGGTAGTGTGTTGGTAGGACTTCCTTCAGGTCTTCCTGTATGGTAGTGTGTTGGTAGGACTTCCTTCAGGTCTTCCTGTATGGTAGTGTGCTGGTAGGACTTCCTTCAGGTCTTCCTGTATGGTAGTGTGTGTTGGTAGGACTTCCTCCAGGTCTTCCTGTATGGTAGTGTGCTGGTAGGACTTCCTTCAGGTCTTCCTGTATGGTAGTGTGTTGGTAGGACTTCCTTCAGGTCTTCCTGTGTGGTAGTGTGTGCTGGTAGGACTTCCTTCAGGTCTTCCTGTATGGTAGTGTGCTGGTAGGACTTCCTTCAGGTCTTCCTGTGTGGTAGTGTGTGTTGGTAGGACTTCCTTCAGGTCTTCCTGTATGGTAGTGTGCTGGTAGGACTTCCTTCAGGTCTTCCTGTATGGTAGTGTGTGCTGGTAGGACTTCCTTCAGGTCTTCCTGTATGGTAGTGTGCTGGTAGGACTTCCTTCAGGTCTTCCTGTATGGTAGTGTGTTGGTAGGACTTCCTGCAGGTCTTCCTGTATGGTAGTGTGTGTTGGTAGGACTTCCTCCAGGTCTTCCTGTATGGTAGTGTGTTGGTAGGACTTCCTTCAGGTCTTCCTGTATGGTAGTGTGTATTGGTAGGACTTCCTTCAGGTCTTCCTGTATGGTAGTGTGCTGGTAGGACTTCCTTCAGGTCTTCCTGTATGGTAGTGTGTGTTGGTAGGACTTCCTTCAGGTCTTCCTGTATGGTAGTGTGTGTTGGTAGGACTTCCTTCAGGTCTTCCTGTATGGTAGTGTGCTGGTAGGACTTCCTTCAGGTCTTCCTGTATGGTAGTGTGTGTTGGTAGGACTTCCTTCAGGTCTTCCTGTATGGTAGTGTGTTGGTAGGACTTCCTGCAGGTCTTCCTGTATGGTAGTGTGTTGTTAGGACTTCCTGCAGGTCTTCCTGTATGGTAGTGTGCTGGTAGGACTTCCTTCAGGTCTTCCTGTATGGTAGTGTGTTTTGGTAGGACTTCCTTCAGGTCTTCCTGTATGGTAGTGTGCTGGTAGGACTTCCTTCAGGTCTTCCTGTATGGTAGTGTGTGTTGGTAGGACTTCCTTCAGGTCTTCCTGTATGGTAGTGTGTTGGTAGGACTTCCTTCAGGTCTTTTTGTATGGTAGTGTGTGCTGGTAGGACTTCCTTCAGGTCTTCCTGTATGGTAGTGTGCTGGTAGGACTTCCTTCAGGTCTTCCTGTGTGGTAGTGTGTGCTGGTAGGACTTCCTTCAGGTCTTCCTGTATGGTAGTGTGCTGGTAGGACTTCCTTCAGGTCTTCCTGTATGGTAGTGTGCTGGTAGGACTCCTTCAGGTCTTCCTGTATGGTAGTGTGTGCTGTAGGACTTCCTTCAGGTCTTCCTGTATGGTAGTGTGCTGGTAGGACTTCCTCCAGGTCTTCCTGTATGGTAGTGTGCTGATAGAACTTCCTTCAGGTCTTCCTGTATGGTAGTGTTGGTAGGACTTCCTTCAGGTCTTCCTGTATGGTAGTGTGTGCTGGTAGGACTTCCTTCAGGTCTTCCTGTATGGTAGTGTGTGTTGGTAGGACTTCCTTCAGGTCTTCCTTATGGTAGTGTGTGTTGGTAGGACTTCCTTCAGGTCTTCCTGTATGGTAGTGTGTGCTGGTAGGACTTCCTTCAGGTCTTCCTGTATGGTAGTGTGTTGGTAGGACTTCCTTCAGGTCTTCCTGTATGGTAGTGTGTGCTGGTAGGACTTCCTTCAGGTCTTCCTGTATGGTAGTGTGTGTTGGTAGGACTTCAGGTCTTCCTGTATGGTAGTGTGTGCTGGTAGGACTTCCTTCAGGTCTTACTGTATGTACTATTCTGTGTGCTGGTAGGACTTCCTTCAGGTCTTCCTGTATGGTAGTTGTGTGCTGGTAGGACTTCCCTCTCAGGTCTTCCTGTATGGTAGTGTGTTGGTTAGGACTTCCTTCAGGTCTTACTGGTGTGGGTAGTGCTTGACCGCGATCGTGACATGGTGTTACCTACATAACACACGCCCACAGGACATTTAATCATGTAGATAACATGGGTGGTGTTTACCTACATAACACAGCCCACATGGACATTTAATCATGTAGATAACATGGGTGGTGTTTACCTACATAACACAACCCAATGGACATTTAATCAGTAGATAACATGGGTGGTGTTCACCTACATAACACAACCCACATGGACATTTAATCATGTAGATAACATGGGTGGGTTTACCTCATAACACAACCCACATGGACATTTAATCTTGTAGATAACATGGGGGTGTTACCTACATAACACAAACCCACATGACATTTAATCATGTAGATAACATGGGTTGGTGTTTACCTAATAACACAACCCACATGGACATTTAATCATGTAGATAACATGTGGTGTTTACTACATACAAAACCAACATGGACATTTAATCATGTAGATAACATGGGTGGTGTTTACCTACATAACACAACCCACAGGACATTTAATCATGTAGAAACATGGGTGGTGTTTACTACATAACACAGCCACATGGACATTTAATCATGTAGATAACATGGGTGGTGTTTACCACATAACACAGCCCAACATGGACATTTAATCATGTAGATAAACATGGGTGGTGTTTACCTACATAAACACAACCCACATGGACATTTAATCATGTAGATAACATGGGTGGTGTTTCACCTACATACACAACCACATGGACATTTAATATGTAGATAACATGGGTGGTGTTACCTCCATAACACAACCCACATGGACATTAATCTTGTAGATAACATGGGTGGTGTTTACCTACATAACACAACCCACATGGACATTTAATCATGTAGATAACATGGGTGGTGTTACCTACATACACAACCCACATGGACATTTAATCATGTAGATAACATGGGTGGTGTTTACCTACATAAACAACCCACATGGACATTTAATCATGTAGATAACATGGGTGGTGTTTACCTACATAACACAACCACATGGACATTAATCATGTAGATAACATGGGTGGTGTTTACTACATAACAACAGCCACATGGACATTTAATCATGTAGATAACATGGGTGTGTTCTACTACAAACACAACCCCATGGACATTTAATCATGTAGAATAACATGGGTGGTGTTTTACCTACATAACACAGCCTACATGGACATTTAATCATGTAGATAACATGGGTGGTGTTAACCTACATAACACAACCCACTGGACATTTAATCATGTAGATAACATGGGTGGTGTTTACCTACATAACACAACCCACATGGACATTTAATCATGTAGATAACATGGGTGGTGTTTACCTACATAACACACACCCACATGGACATTTAATCATGTAGATAACATGGGTGGTGTTACCTACATAAACACCACCCACATGGGACATTTAATCATGTAGTAACATGGGTGGTGTTTACCCTCAATAACACAGCCCACATGGACATTTAATCATGTAGATAACATGGGTGGTGTTTACTACATAACACACAACCCACATGGACATTTAATCATGTAGATAACATGGGTGGTGTTTACCTACATAAACAACCCACATGGACATTTAATCATGTAGATAACATGGGTGGTGGAGCACGTAATGAGCCATTTATTTTTGAAAACCGTTCTCTGTATGTGGGTGGGCAGAAACGTTCACACTTCATCATATTGTTGCACGGCTCAGCATCTGCATTTATAGCTACCAATCAGAAGAGGGCGTGTAAAAGAGCCTGGCTCGTTTTCTTTTGTGGCTGGAAGTTTGGCATGGACCAATTTGTGCGTAAATACGTGTGGGTCTTAGATTTACCCGACCTCTCCTATATACAATACGGGTGGGTTCTTCAATTACCCGACTCTCTCTATATCAATAGTGTGTGGGTTCTTCAATTTACCCGACCTCTCCTATATACAATACGGGTGGGTTCTTAAATTTACCCGACCTTCCTATATACAACATTTACATTTACATTTAAGTCATTTAGCAGACGCTCTTATCCAGAGCGACTTACAATAAGTGGTGTGTTGTTAAATTCAGCTGGCAGAGCTGGGTCAGAGCGACTTACAATAAGTGGTGTGTTGTTAAATTCAGCTGGCAGAGCTGGGTCAGAGCGACTTACAATAAGTGGTGTGTTGTTAAATTCAGCTGGCAGAGCTGGGTAGCGAGCGATTTACAATAAGTGGTGTGTTGTTAAATTCAGCTGGCAGGGGTCAGAGCGACTTACAAAAGTGGGTGTGTTAAATCAGCTGGCAGAGCTGGGTCAGAGCGATTTACAATAAGTGGTGTGTTGTTAAATTCAGCTGGCAGAGCTGGGTCAGAGCGACTTACAATAAGTGTTTTTTTGTTAAATTCAGCTGGCAGAGCTGGGTCAGAGCGACTTACAATAAGTGGTGGGTTCTTAAATTTACCCGACCTCTCCTATATACAATAAGTGTTTTTTTGTTAAATTCAGCTGGCAGAGCTGGGTCTGATAAAACATAACAATGGTTCTAAAGAGTTATCTTATCCATAAAGAACTTCTCACAGTCTGCAACGTCACTGAATCCCACTACATGTCTGTGCATCTGTCGTCTGTCATTCTGTCTGTGGACTCTGTCTAGATTAGGTTCACAGGGAAGGTACTCCTGATAGCGCTCAAACCGTTCGGATCTTGACACTATGAACATACGTTCTGCATCATATCTCCTACACCAGATATTATATTTTTTGATTTTGTACTTTGTAAAAGGGATTTCTTTTTGTTTGCTGCAAAAACTGAAAAAACCTGCTTGGAACGAAATACTGCTGTGAAACCTACAGGAGCCGATCTTAATTTGATCCTGTTTGTGTGAATTTTCCTGACAGAATGAAATGTTAATTTGTAAGTATTCCAGGTGAAAAGGTCTAAAGTTTGTATTTTCTTCTTAAAAAAATGTCATACTTTTTTTGACCAACAATATTTTTAACAACCCTACAAAAAATGTCCATTAATTATAAAACAACATAACAATTTCCTGTTGCTGCAGGATAATTTCTGTTGTTGTGAAACTGTCTCAACATGAATTATACTATCCAAGATATTTTTATATTCACTACTAAAGTGACAAGTCATTTTCAGGAAGTAGCCTTGTAGTTTTGTAGTCTTTTGAATAGTATTCAATGGGTAAAAAACGCCACCGACAATGGTATTCAAGCCAAAAAATCATTAAAGGAATCTAGGCAGAGGAAAGTTCACTTCTTCTCCCCCACAAAACAAAATATGTATTATTATATATAGTATAAGTATATAGTAATATCAATCAATCAGTGGTTGACACCTGTCACGTGCAGGACAGAGGTCATGGTTGGAGGGTTTGGAAAACTGAACACAAGCTGACCTCTGCGGCGAGATGATGAGACACATGCTGAAAATCTTGCTTTAAATAATTTACATTATATTAACAGCAAGTCAGGTAAAGAACAAATCGTATTACAAATAACGGTCATAACCCCGGCCAAACTAGTGCGATGCTGGCCAAATGGCGCCACCCTAGATGTATCCCAATCACTGGCAGGATGTGACAGCCTGGATTTTGATGATTCTAGTAAGGACCTTACTCAGACATGTTTAAAGATGAGATTCTTGACACTCAAGTGACGTTTGCGACTAGTACTTTGCCAGCAATAAACAGTAGCGCCGCTATGTTAGAGACATGGTAGCTCATGACCAGTCCAGTCGTATGTTAGAGGGGCATGGTAGCTCTCTGACGAGCTCCAGGTGTGTTTAGAGACATGGTATCGTTCTGACCAGCTCAGGTATGTTTAGAGACATGGTACTGCGCTCCTTGAGCAGAAATAGCTGATAGCTCCAGGAGATTTTCAGAGACATGGTAGCTTCTTGCACAGCTCCCAGGTATGTTTGAGACATGG
>NC_052342.1:25638660-25693986 GCF_016432855.1 Salvelinus namaycush | reverse complement strand
GGAGAGAGAGAGGACCAAGGCGCAGTGTGTAAAGAATACATCTTCTCTTTATTTAGGAGATAAACGAACGAAGCAAAACAACAAAATAGACCACCGTGAAGCTATAACCGAACAAAATGCAAACATGCAACCTAGACACAAACCTAGACAATGACCCCACAAAAACATGATGCCTATGGCTGCCTAAAATATGGCTCCCAATCAGAGACAAATGAAAGACATCTGTCTCTAATTGAGAACCACTCAGGCAACCATAGACATACCTAGAAACATACACTCAAACATAGACATACCTAGAAACACTCACTCAACACAAACCCATACCCTAAACCCAACACCCCCTTTTCCATATAACCACCCAAAACGAGATAAAACACAAACATTCCCCATGACACACCCTGACCTAACTAAAATAATACAGAAAACAAAGAATACTAAGGCCAGGGCGTGACACACCACCCATGTTATCTACAAGATTAAATGTCCATGTGGGTTGTGTTATGTAGGTAAACACCACCCATGTTATCTACATGATTAAATGTCCATGTGGGTTGTGTTATGTAGGTAAACACCACCCATGTTATCTACATGATTAAATGTCCATGTGGGTTGTGTTATGTAGGTAAACACCACCCATGTTATCTACAAGATTAAATGTCCATGTGGGCTGTGTTATGTAGGTAAACACCACCCATGTTATCTACATGATTAAATGTCCATGTGGGTTGTGTTATGTAGGTAAACACCACCCATGTTATCTACATGATTAAATGTCCATGTGGGTTGTGTTATGTAGGTAAACACCACCCATGTTATCTACATGATTAAATGTCCATGTGGGTTGTGTTATGTAGGTAAACACCACCCATGTTATCTACATGATTAAATGTCCATGTGGGCTGTGTTATGTAGGTAAAACCTCTCGTTATCTCAGAGAATTAGTGAACATAAAAGTTCAATCAGGAGTAAAGACAGGGATTATCCAGTCGCAGTACATTGTAATGACCTACAACATGACAGTAATACCTTTAGGTTGTGTGACAGAGAGAAAGTCAAGATATCAGACAGGGGAGGTGATATAACACTGAGCTAATGAGAATGTTGGGGGATTTTCACCCTCCAGACATGATTCCCCAAAGGTCTTAATGATGAAATGTCCATCCATGTTATGTTGTAAATGTCAACATGAATTAATGCCTCCACTTCAGACTACTCTGGCGTTTCTTCTTGAACGGAACCCAATGATTTATGAAAACTTACTTGATGTCCTCATTGTGGGTTAACAGACGTGTTCAGGGCCAGCCCTCCCATTAGGCCGTCGCCTATGGCAGCACCTGAATTTGAGGAGATATTTTGACAATTGTCTGCCGCCCTCCGTCGCCCCTGTTCGGTCACTACACCGCCCGCGGTGCCCCTGTTCGGTCACTACACCGCCCGCGGCGCCCCTGTTCGGTCACTACACCGCCCTCCGTCGCCCCTGTTCGGTCACTACACCGCCCGCGGTGCCCCAGCCACCAGCTCATAGTGCTGCTACAGTTCCCTCCCCCACCCCATTCCCCCTTCTCCCGAAGTTCACTCACACTATCCTTGGTAGGAATGGTGAGGTGTGTCTTTATATGGGATTATCCAAATGAGAAACATTAATAAATTAATCTGCCAAATAAATGATTTGTATTTTTGCTTAAGTGTGTGTGTGAGGAAGACGATTAGTGATTAAGGCAGTAGCCTAACCTAACCTGTTAACGTTAGTGATTAAGGCAGTAGCCTAACCTGTTAACGTTAGCTAGCTACTACTAGTGGATATAATTTTAGATAAAAGTAATCTATAGACATTTCAAGTAATTTGCTACCATGTCTGACAGACAAAAAATATCACGAAGCAAATTTTTTTTTAAACAATGACAAAAGAGGCACAATCTCTAAACCAAAGAAATTCTCTGGTGAAATATATCAGTGTGCAGCAATGTCCATCAGCCGGTGTGGAGAATTACAAGCCTACGAGGACAGGACATTCATTCACCGAGAACGACGAGCCCCCGTTAGCTGATTCTAGTAGCGAAGAGGACAAACCGGAGGAGTCCGAGCCGTGCACTTCCACCGATGATGACAGCTCTCTGTCTGGACAAGAACAGGTGGTCGCACCAGGCCTAGCTACACCTCCAAACAATGCCGGCGAAGACCCTACTATCTTGGACCCAGACTCAGATTCGTCGCTCCCCGTCCCCGGTGACAGTGGTGGTGCTGCTGCTAAATCCGACTCCCAGACAAAAACATAGAAGATCCCGGTGAGTGGCCAAAATATATGAATGTATCTTTACGGGATATGTTAGTGCAGGCTGGGTCACATCAGGATAAGGAGGGGAATTTACCAAGAGATGAGGGGCAACGTACGTTTTCGGTGGCCAACTACCAACTACAATAGGAGGATGGCGAACGGGGAGAGAGTGGAGAGACCAAGGCTTGTCTATTCCAAGCAAAACGATGCAGCCTTCTGTTTTTGCTGCAAACTTTTTTCACACGAGTGTAAATCTGCGCTGGTCAGGGATGGAACCAGGGACTGGAAGAATCAGTGTCACCTCCTCAGCCTCTCATGAGAAGTCACATGACCACCCAGATAGTTTCCAGAGGTGGAAGGAGCTGGAGATCAGGCTGGTGTCCAAGCAAACTCACATGATTTGATTTCAGGACCCTGGACAGCTACCGAGAGAAAACATCGCTGACTGCAATGCAGCACCACAGCAGAGGAAAGAGGCCACTCTACCCAATAAATACATGATGATGTTGGACAATCACATTCAATATGGAAATAAACCAAATTCGTTAAGGCTGGGTCATTGACAGAAACTTATTTTACACTGCTCCAGCGAAACGCTGCCGCCATGCATTCATAACGAGGCTCGTCATGCATGTATAACGAGGCGCACCATGCATTTATAACGACGCCCACCATGCATTTATAACGACGCCTACCATGCATTTATAACGACGCCTACCACCCATTTATAACGAGGCCCACCACGCATTTATAACGAGGCCCACCATGCATTTATAACGAGGCCCACCCATTTATAACGAGGCCCACCCAATTATAACGAGGCCCACCATGCATTTATAACGAGGCCCACCATGCAGTTATAACGAGGCCCACCATGCATTTATAACGAGGCCCACCATGCATTTATAACGAGGCCCACCATGCATTTATAACGACGCCTACCATGCATTTATAACGAGGCCCGACATGCATTAATAACGAGGCTCACCATGCATTTATAACGAGGCCCACCATGCATTTATAACGACGCCTACCATCATGCATTTATAACGAGGCCCGACATGCATTAATAACGAGGCCCACCATGCATTTATAACGAGGCCCACCATGCATTAATAACGAGGCCCACCATGCATTAATAACGAGGCCCATCATGCATTTATAACGAGGCCCACCATGCATTTATAACGAGGCACACCATGCATTTATAACGAGGCCCACCATGCATTTATAACGAGGCCCACCATGCATTTATAACGAGGCCCACCATGCATTTATAACGAGGCCCACCATGCATTTATAACGAGGCCCACCATGCATTTATAACGAGGCCCACCATGCATTTCTAACGAGGCCCACCATGCATTAATAACGAGGCCCACCATGCATTAATAACGAGTTCCGTTATGCATTTATAACGAGGCCCACCATGCATTTATAACGAGGCCCGACATGCATTAATAACGAGGCCCACCATGCATTTATAACGAGGCCCACCATGCATTAATAACGAGGCCCACCATGCATTTATAACGAGGCCCACCATGCATTAATAACGAGGCCCACCATGCATTTATAACGAGGCCCGACATGCATTAATAACGAGGCCCACCATGCATTTATAACGAGGCCCACCATGCATTTATGACGAGGCCCACCATGCATTTATAACCAGGCCCACCATGCATTTATGACCAGGCCCACCATGCATTTATAACGAGGCCCACCCATTTATAACGAGGCCCACCACCCATTTATAACGAGGCCCACCCATTTATAACGAGGCCAACCATGCATTTATAACGATGCCCACCCATTTATAACGAGGCCCACCATGCATTTATAACGAGGCCCACCCATTTATAACGAGGCCCACCCATTTATAACGAGGCCCACCATGCATTTATAACGAGGCCCACCCATTTATAACGAGGCCCACCCATTTATAACGAGGCCCACCATGCATTTATAACGAGGCCCACCCATTTATAACGAGGCCCGACATGCATTTATAACGAGGCCCACCATGCATTTATGAAAGCGCTTGTTTCCAAAGCTCAAATGATCTTACTGTGTTTTACAGTTCTACAGGAATATTAAAATATATGTTAAATATGTTATATAAAAGTGTTATTTCTATTGTAATTATAACAATTATGGGGTCGTGCCATGTGTGATAACAGGTGGGATATTATTAATCAGAAACTCGTTTTCCTACTGTAGGTAGTAGGTTGCATAGTGACAGCAACATTGTAACTCTCCGATGCAGCGGTTAAAGTGAAACTCCCTTCTGCCTGGTAAGGAACCTCCTATATGTACACGCGTCCACCCAACATGTTAACGGTCAGAAACACACAATTACACAGATACTTGGAGCTTATTTCTTCATCCTCCAGTAAATAAGTGGTGAGACTCCCTGTTTGACGGACACAATTATCCTCCATAGATGTCGGTACAGACAAATACTACAATACTGTCGCATGTACTGATTAAATACCTCCGTGTCTGGGAAGGGCTTGGTGTGTTTGACTAAAACCAGGGCTTGAATTGACTGAGGGTATCACGTATCCTTTGTTAAAGAAAATAGCAAAAAATTATATATCTATTGTTTTCTTTATATTTGTAAATAAATACATAAAACGTATCCAGATGATATCAAGCGTTCTAGAACAATGCTTAACTCTGTGACGTCTTATGGTAGAAACAAGCTCTGAAATGCCCGAGAAAGACGGGACTCCGATGCATATGGAGATATATTGATTCCTCTCTATGACAATCTGAAGCTGAACTGCAGCCTATAATATTCGAAGAGATACAAAAAAACTGACTCTACTATTCTGTCCCTATTAATTGAGCTTTTCTATTTCTGAAAAGAGAATATATTTGTTTAAGCTTTTAGTGAAGCACTTCTGTTGTTGGGTTTTACAAGGGACGAGAAGCCAGCGGTTGAAGCTTACAGTTTTCTGCGTCAGTGGAGCCTCTGTCTGGGTGGAAAGGTCACTTTTGAAAGTGCCAAGTTTAGATCCATGAGGATGTCTAAGATGTAATTATTTTTGTCTCGTGATGGGCGGCAGAACAACCAGGCCACTGGTGATTTATCAATGTAATCAGATTGAAAATACAAGTCTATTTTACTGACATTGAACTGATTATATACCCTACTAACCAGATGTGTTAAAATGGTGTTTAATTTGTAGCAGAGGACTATTAATTGGGATGCTATTATGTTCTGTTCCTCCGACTTTTAGCTGGGGGGGGGGGGGGGGGGGGGGGCAGAACGTCCAGGTCCGGGGCAGAACGTCCAGGTCCGGGGCAGAACGTCCAGGTCCGGGGCAGAACGTCCAGGTCCGGTCCTGGACGTGTTTAATACGTTTTATGTACACACTTTATTAGAATACTTATGAAATGCACATTGTTATATTTGGTAACACATGTTTATTTCCCCTCGACTCCAACCCCATTCGATGCAATATCTACATAAGGGTGCAAACGACTAACACTCACAAAGCTCTGACGAAGGCCTTGAGGCCGATACGGAAAGCTGAATAAAGAGCAGTGATACTAGCAAGAGCAGTGTGCGGGTTTCTCCTTTTTTATCAGTTTAACAACGTATAAAATACAACATTATTCAGAATATCAGATAACATGACTTATTATCCAGCTGTGTATTGTTAGGTAGCTCTGGTCCAGGGTGTTATATCCATCAAGACGGTTCAGCACCATCAAGATGCACGTCACACCCTGGACCAGAGCTAATCATTAGGACGTAGTGCAACAACATATTCCAGTTAGATACGTCTCTAATGGTCCCCTATTCCCTTTATAGTGCACTACAATAGGGTACCATTTGGGACGGAAATAAGTTCGTTCTTACAACAAAGAACCACTGGGGGGCGACAGACAACAGTAGACAACTCTGTACAACAGAAAATAAATACATAAATAAATTACATTATAATGACAATCACTGCAGAAAGTGTGTGTGTGTGTGTGTGTGTGTGTGTGTGTGTGTGTGTGTGTGTGTGTGTGTGTGTGTGTGTGTCAGTATGACTCCAGTTACAATGAAAATCACTTTGTTCAACAGACCTGGAGATATTTATTGGTTTCTGATGGATCAGCAAAGTGATTGGTGACAGATTGGTAACATGGTGAGTACAGGGTTCTCCATGTTTTCTCCCAGGTCAGTGATGTATTGCTTCTTCCCATATGGAACCCTATTCCCTATGTAGTGCACTATTTTAGACCAGGGCCTATTTGACCATTATTCCCTATGTAGTGCACTACTTTAGACCAGGACCTATTTGACCATTATTCCCTATGTAGTGCACTACTTTAGACCAGGGCCTATTTGACCATTATTCCCTATGTAGTGCACTACTTTAGACCAGGGCCTATTTGACCATTATTCCCTATGTAGTGCACTACTTTAGACCAGGACCTATTTGACCATTATTCCCTATGTAGTGCACTACTTTAGACCAGGACCTATTTGACCATTATTCCCTATGTAGTGCACTACTTTAGACCAGGACCTATTTGAACACTATTCCCTATGTAGTGCACTACTTTAGACCAGGGCCTATTTGACCATTATTCCCTATGTAGTGCACTACTTTAGACCAGGACCTATTTGACCATTATTCCCTATGTAGTGCACTACTTTAGACCAGGGCCTATTTGACCATTATTCCCTATGTAGTGCACTACTTTAGACCAGGGCCTATTTGACCACTATTCCCTATGTAGTGCACTACTTTAGACCAGGACCTGCACTACATAAGGAATAGGGTGCCATTTGGGACACAGACACTAAGAATGGTTATTATTCAAGACAATGCAGGGCTGCGTTCAGTACACTAAACTAAATAGTATGTTCAGTACATTAAACTATATAGTATGTTCAGTACATAACTAAATAGTATGTTCAGTACATTAAACTAAATAGTATGTTCAGTACATTAAACTAAATAGTATGTTCAGTACATTAAACTAAATAGTACGTTCAGTACATAACTAAATAGTATGTTCAGTACATTAAACTAAATAGTATGTTCAGTACATTAAACTAAATAGTATGTTCAGTACATTAAACTAAATAGTATGTTCAGTACATTGAACTAAATAGTATGTTCAGTACATTAAACTAAATAGTATGTTCAGTACATAACTAACACCCCGCTACCATCCAGAAGGAGAGGTCAGTACAGGTGCATCAAGCTGGGACCAAGAGACTGAAAAACAGCTTCTATCTCAAGGCCATCAGACTGTTAAACAGCCATCATTAGCACATTAGAGGCTACTGCCAATAGACATAGATTACGAATCACTGGCCACTTTAATAATGTTTACATATATCTGGAATTACTCATCTCATATGTATATGCTGTTTTCAATACTCTTCTACAGTATCTTAGTCACTTAACAAATCCACTCGGTCTTTCAAAAAGTTGCTGCTGGCTTATCAGCTTTTTCCTTTTTTTATAGTCCTGGTCCTCAGAACGTTTACTGGGATCTATTTACATTTTGGACAGTGTTCCACGTACTGGAAAAAGATTATTGTTTTAGATGACATTACCTTCCTCCTTAAATCACTGGTGTTATTCACACTATCGAAATTAAGAAATAGTGATTGGTAATCGTCAAAAACTTGTCTTTTTCAATTATTCATACCTCTGTTCCAAATTTTCCCACTGTGTCCTTTACAGCCTGAGTTCAGTGAATACCACTCACTTTCACTGGTGGCTTATCAATGGGTCCACAGCAAGCTTATCTTTAACCCAAACACCAGATGGAAGCATCTCATTTCATATCAGTCCCAAGGCTAAATCCCTCTGATTATCATGTAACCTTGTATTTAAACATTAGCTTCTTCAAATGACTCCCATATTTCCTTATTAGAATGCTAGCTGAAAGCAACTAATAACATATTTCCTTATTAGACTGCTAGCTGAAAGCAACTAATAACACATTTCATTATTAGACTGCTAGCTGAAAGCAACTAATAACATATTTCCTTATTAGACTGCTAGCAGAAAGCAACTAATAACATATTTCCTTATTAGACTGCTAGCTGAAAGCAACTAATAACACATTTCATTATTAGACTGCTAGCTGAAAGCAACTAATAACATATTTCCATTCATCTACTGTCGACACTCATTACATTTGACCTCAACTGATAGACCACGAGGACCATGAATCTTTCCACTTGTCTTCATCACTGTCTTTGTTACTTCCACTAGTCTCCATGTACACTACCATTCAAACGTCTGGGGTCACTTAGAAATCTCCTTGTTTTTTAAAGAAAAGCACATTTTTTGGTCCATTAAAATAACCACAAATTGATCAGAAATACAGTGTAGACATTTTAATAATGTTGTAAATGACTATTGTAGCTGGAAACAGCTTAGTCATGGAATATCTGCATAGGCGTACAGAGGCCCATTATCAGCAACCATCACTCCTGTGTTCCAATGGCACGTTGTGTTAGCTAATCCATGCTGATCATTTTAAAAGGCTAATTGATCATTAGAAAACCCTTTTGTAATGATGTTAGCACAGCTGAAAACCGTTGATCTGATTAAAGAAGCAATAAAACCGGCCTTCTTTAGACTAGTTGAGTATCTGGAGCATCAGCATTTGTGGGTTTGATTACAGGCTCAAAATGGCCAGAAACAAAGAACTTTCTTCTGAAACTCGTCAGTCTATTCTTGTTCTGAGACATGAAGGTGATTCAATGCGAGAAATTGCCAAGAAACTGAAGATCTCGTACAATGCTGTGTACTACTCCCTTCGCAGAACAGCGCAAACTGGCTCTAACCAGAATAGAAAGAGGAATGGGAGGCCCCGGTGCACAACTGAGCAAGACGACAAGTACATTAGTGTCTAGTTTGAGAAACAGATGCCTCACAAGTCATCAACTGGCAGCTTTGTTAAATAGTGCCTGCAAAACACCAGTCTCAACGTCAACAGTGAAGAGGCGACTCCGGGATGCTGAACTTCTAGGCAGAGTTCCTCTGTCCAGTCTCAACGTCAACAGTGAAGAGGCGACTCCGGGATGCTGAACTTCTAGGCAGAGTTCCTCTGTCCAGTCTCAACGTCAACAGTGAAGAGGCGACTCTGGGATGCTGAACTTCTAGGCAGAGTTCCTCTGTCCAGTCTCAACGTCAACAGTGAAGAGGCGACTCTGGGATGCTGAACTAGGCAGAGTTCCTCTGTCCAGTCTCAACATCAACAGTGAAGAGGTGACTCCGGGATGCTCAACTTCTTGGCAGAGTTCCTCTGTCCAGTCTCAACGTCAACAGTGAAGAGGCGACTCCGGGATGCTGAACTTCTAGGCAGAGTTCCTCTGTCCAGTCTCAACGTCAACAGTGAAGAGGCGACTCCAGGATGCTGAACTTCTAGGCAGAGTTCCTCTGTCCAGTCTCAACGTCAACAGTGAAGAGGCGACTCTGGGATGCTGAACTTCTAGGCAGAGTTCCTCTGTCCAGTCTCAACGTCAACAGTGAAGAGGCGACTCCAGGATGCTGAACTTCTAGGCAGAGTTCCTCTGTCCAGTCTCAACGTCAACAGTGAAGAGGCGACTCTGGGATGCTGACCTTCTAGGCAGAGTTCCTCTGTCCAGTCTCAACATCAACAGTGAAGAGGCGACTCCAGGATGCTCTGGGATGGACAGAGGAAGTTGCAAGTTGCATGTTCATATTATTAATCATTCCTTTACACATGTGTGTATAAGGTAGTTGTGAAATCGTTAGTTTACTTGATAGATATTACTGCACGGTCGGAACTAGAAGCACAAGCATTTTGCTGCACTCGCATTAACATCTGCTAACCATGTGCATGTGAACAATAAAATTTCATTTGATTTAAAAGTTAATATCTCCCACTAACTGTAAAGGACACGTGACTTAGTTATTATCAATACTGCTGCAAGCTATGACCTTATATGGTATTAGTTAGAGGACATCACCCTGGGAGGGTGAACCATAGTATGGGATTAAAGGGGAATATGCCAAACACAATGCTGAGTGTCTCGCTTGCAGATTGATGTAAGTGTGTTGCAATACTTATTAAACAAACTAACCTCTGATGAAAGAAGTTTCCGGTTGAATCTTTTCTTCACATAGGGCAGAATTCCCTTACAGGTGTTAAACAGTTAATCAGTTTTATTTTATTTTAATTAAGGACATTTTTAAGTGCCCCCACACTTTTGAAAGGTAGTGTGTTTCCTTCAACTTTCCATTAGGAAAAACCCTCTCAATCACTACTGCTAATATACACGGATCACTCTCAAACAATGTCCTGCTTTTACCCCTATTATAAGGTATTAAACAAACAATGTCCTGCTTTTACCCCTATTATAAGGTGTTAAACAAACAATGTCCTGTCCTGCTTTTACCCCTATTATAAGGTGTTAAACAAACAAAACAAACATGATAACGTCTGTTCACCGGGATGCCATTGTTTGCTTTTACTTTCTCCTTATTGGAAGGCATTGTTTGTGTTTTGGTCTATCCTGACAATGTTACTCTAAGTATTTATTTCTAATTTACGTTGGATTTTTTTTTTTTTTTTTTCTTTGTGGGGGTGGATCAGCTTAATATTGCGGAAAGAATGTTGCTTCCAATGTAATTGTCTGCATCATTTCCAATCCCCCATATTTTTTGGGGTAAATATATATATCCATTCACGTATGCATACATATACACATATATACATACACATACCTACATAGACATACATACTTTTTTTAAAGAGTATACCTTTATTATTATTCCCCGCAAACCCTACCACCGATCCCCCAATTGGAGTAAACTGATAAACATTTCTGTTTTTACCTTCAATTTATACATCTTATACACATTTTACAGACACAGTCTACTTTATAATAGTTCTCTCTTGTTTGTTCTTAGTTCTTCCTCTATTTCTGTTGTCCATCCAGTTTGATTTCCACTTGTAACTGTGCTATTTCACAATAGCTCCGCACCTATACACATTTCACAGATCCCGTATGCCCTACATTGTTTATCTTGTTATTAGTCCCACCCTTCAGCTCCACTCAACCTTTCCTATCTATCTTCCAACATCATCCATTTCGGATTTTTATTAGCCATATATTTTTCAACTGTGCTGTGATGCTTCACAAAAGATTTGAATCTTCCTATTCTCATAGCTTCCACGGATTGTAAATTAAAAATAAACATTTTTGCTAAAATAATTATTATATTATTGATTGATTGACTATGGCTTTTCAAATCCCCCAGTATTGCTATCTGTAGCGCTAGTTCTACGCAAATGTTGCAATTCTTCAACCATTCCTGGACCTGTGACCAAAAACGAGCTACATACGGACAATACCAAAATAAATGGTCTAATGACTCTGCCTCCTCACAGCAGAATCTACAGAGCTGAGAAGATTGTATCCCCCATATATATAACATTCTATTAGTTGCAAGAATTTTGTACAATAATTTAAATTGAAAAATTCGAAGTTTTGAATCTGGCGTTGTTTTGCGTATCAATTCATAAACCATGTGCCATGGAATGGGTACATCGAAAATCTCTTCCCAACTATTTTGCAATTTATATGGCACAGCTGTAAGTTTTTTGGTCCTTAAATGAAATTGGTATATGTTTTTATTTATCACACTTTTCTTTAACCATTTATGTTCTTTAATATAAGGCCGACATACAAGTTCCTTACTTTTATCCCCTTCCACCTGCCTCTTCCATTTTTGTGGTAATGCTGCAATTAATTGGTTGTAATTTTGGGTAGAGCAGACATTTCCATATGTCTGTGTTAGCTGCATGTGTGACATTACTCCACCAGTCCTATTTATGATATCATTCACAAAAATTATACCTTTTTTAAACATTTCTTCGATAAATACAGTTTTTTTATCAATTACTATATTTGAATTTAACCACAAGATTTGTTGTACTATTTGTTCCGTCCTTTCAGGTGGATTAAACTGAAATTGCAACCAACTTTCTAAGGCTTGTTTAAAAAATAAAGATATTTTGGAGATTATTTCCTTTTCAAGCAACCGAAAGTGAGCAGGTGTAATCTGAATAAAGGGAAAAAGGCCCTTCTTGAACATAGGATGAGACATTCGTACCAATCTACTAGAGAACCAGTTTGGATTTAAGTATAACTTTTGTATGACTGATGCCTTTAGTGAGAGGTCTAATGCTTTAATATTTAATAATTTCTGCCCTCCGAATTCATATTCGTTATATAAATAGGCCCTTTTAATTTTATCTGGCTTGCCGTTCCAAATAAAATTGAATATTTTTTGTTCATATAATTTAAAAAGCAGGTCACTAGGTGTAGGCAAAACCAAAAAAAATACTAAAGATGTTGACTTGCTGGTCAAGGGAAATGCAAGTTTACTTCTTTGAGTTGCTGATTCAGAGTCGCTAAGCCTTGTGGGATATTAATGAATGTGAACTCAGCAACCGTAATTCCAGAACAGTCCCACTGTTGTAATAGTGTGATGTGTATCTTCTGACAGACTCTATGCTGAGTAAAGTCATGTTTTTATCCTAAAACGTTGTTCTACCAGAACCAAAGTGTGGATGCAGTCACTATTTAGAGCAGTCTAATCTCATTAACCCAGAACTATAGTCTTGTGTGATTAAGTTCTGGGTCCATACATGTTAGAAACTACAGTAGGTAAGTCACATGTTATTTGTTACAGCAGTTTCCATGGAAACATACAGAGGGGTTTATGCAAATCAAATCTGTCTGTCTTGACATCTGAAGGAGGAGTCTCTGAGAACCTATTTAAAGCAGTCTGTCCTGACTCAGCTCAACAGTCTCCAGTCTACCAACTGGTCTCTGTAAAAACTATTTAAATCAGTCTGTCCTGACTCAGCTCAGCAGTCTCCAGTCTACCAACTGGTCTCTGTAATAACTATTTAAAGCAGTCTGTCCTGACTCAGCTCAACAGTCTCCAGTCTACCAACTGGTCTCTGAAATAACTATTTAAATCAGTCTGTCCTGACTCAGCTCAGCAGTCTCCAGTCTACCAACTGGTCTCTGAAATAACTATTTAAATCAGTCTGTCCTGACTCAGATCAACAGTCTCCAGTCTACCAACTGGTCTCTGTAATAACTATTTAAATCAGTCTGTCCTGACTCAGCTCAGCAGTCTCTAGTCTACCAGCTGGTCTCTGAAATAACTATTTAAATCAGTCTGTCCTGACTCAGATCAACAGTCTCCAGTCTACCAACTGGTCTCTGTAATAACTATTTAAATCAGTCTGTCCTGACTCAGCTCAGCAGTCTCTAGTCTACCAGCTGGTCTCTGTAACTTCATCTTTGTCTCTGTGGTGTACAGTCTTCAGGTGATGATGGGGGTATTGAATCATCTCTCTACTCTCCTCCTTCTCTCTCTCCTTCCTCCGGCTCTCTCTCATGTAGTGGATAACTTCAGTGATGTTCCAGAGTGCACTGAGTTCTTCCTGGAGGGGACAACTCCTAATCTCCCAGGTATTTTGGTTGGTGGGACAGTCCAGAACCAGAACCACTACAAGCTGATTTGCCAGAAGTTCAACAACAACTACAGGTTTGCAACTCTCTACGACACGACCAACAGGATCCCTGTGTTCTCAGCCTACACCTTCACTGGTCCTCCTACAGACCCCACTGGTGATACAACGTGTACGGGACCAAATCAAATCAAAACCAAACCAAATCAAAGCAGTATAGTTAGAACAAAACAGTATAGACCAAGTCAGTCCTGGATGATGGAGCCCCAGGTAGGACTAATGTTTGTCATATAACATAACATGTGTATTTGTTTACTGGTATATATCACAGACAGTTATGTTACCTAGTCAGTCCTGGATGATGGAGCCCCAGGTAGGACTAATGTTTTGTCATATAACATAACATGTGTATTTGTTTACTGGTATATATCACAGACAGTTATGTTACCTAGTCAGTCCTGGATGATGGAGCCCCAGGTAGGACTAATGTTTGTCATATAACATAACATGTGTATTTGTTTACTGGTATATATCACAGACAGTTATGTTACCTAGTCAGTCCTGGATGATGGAGCCCCAGGTAGGACTAATCTCTATTCTTCATGTATTTGTTTACAGCTATAGACATACAGTATCTTTGAGACAATAATGCATCTTTGGTCCAACCACTTTCAGTTTAAGTCTGGATTGGGAAATTGTGACTTTTTTTATGAGTTAATGTCTAAACTAGTTAAAGAGTTTTAATGTCTGAACTTTGAAAAGAGTTTTAATGTCTGACTAATGTTTCTGCAGCTCGAAAATGAAAAAGTACCTAACAGGAAACATGGTAAAAATGTCGAACTTAACATGAAATGTTGTGAAGTTGTCAACAACCAGGCTGCGGACACAGACTACTTAAACAACGGCCTGGGTCTGGACAGAGGTCACCTATTCCCATGTTCGTATGCACCTGATAATGATACCAAGAGGTCCACTTTCACCCTGACAAACATCGTTCCCCAGGAAAGAGGCTTCAACCGAGGCAGATGGAATAAAATGGAGGACAGAGTCAGAAAAGCTCTTGAGAAGGACTGTAAGAATAACACCAACCAGATAGAAGCCTATGTGGTGACTGGAGCAGTTCCCAACGACAACAACAAACTGAACAAACGAGTGAACATCCCAGATCTCCTGTGGACAGCCTACTGCTGTTACAACAGTGAGAAGAAAGAGTGGATGGCTGAAGCACACTGGGGTAAGAACAAAAAGAAGGACTTGAACACAGAAGTATTGGGCCCCCATACCTTGACTGATCTGTATGTAATGTTGAACAACCATTACCGTGTTGATGGTGTCCAGGTGTTCCCAGAGAAGTGTTCAAATGGTGATATTCCGACAAACTTGAAACGGAAATGTAACCCTGATGATTATGGTGGTGATGTCCAGGTGAAACGAATTAAGTTTCAAAAAGGTGATATTCCGAGAGCGCTTCTCCTCAAGGATGGGGGGGATGAACATGATCATTGTGAATATGATGATGACTGTGTCTGTTCCTCTGTTGGGGTCAAAGGTTATTACCTACCTGTTGTATTTGTTTCTGTCCTGGTGATGATGATGTAGTGACATAACCACCAGGAACCTGTGACATCATCAGGTCAAGCAGGTAATAATGGACCTGGTTTAGTCTGACCTGAGATTCACGCTGTGATCAACATTCACTATTAATGACAATACTTTCTGAACTATCAGCACAGTAGACTACTGTACTACCCTGTTTAATGTAGACTACTGTACTACCCTGTTTAATGTAGACTGCTGTACTACCCTGTTTAATGTAGACTACTGTACTACCCTGTTTAATGTAGACTACTGTCCTACCCTGTTTAATGTAGACTACTGTCCTACCCTGTTTAATGTAGACTACTGTCCTACCCTGTTTAATGTAGACTACTGTCCTACCCTGTTTAATGTAGACTACTGTACTGCCCTGTTTAATGTAGACTACTCTACTACCCTGTTTAATGTAGACTACTGTACTACCCTGTTTAATGTAGACTACTGTACTACCCTGTTTAATGTAGACTACTGTACTACCCTGTTTAACGTAGACTACTGTACTACCCTGTTTAATGTAGACTACTGTACTACCCTGTTTAATGTAGACTACTGTACTACCCTGTTTAATGTAGACTACTCTACTACCCTGTTTAATGTAGACTACTGTACTACCCTGTTTAATGTAGACTACTGTCCTACCCTGTTTAATGTAGACTACTGTACTACCCTGTTTAATGTAGACTACTGTACTGCCCTGTTTAATGTAGACTACTCTACTACCCTGTTTAATGTAGACTACTGTACTACCCTGTTTAATGTAGACTACTGTACTACCCTGTTTAATGTAGACTACTGTACTACCCTGTTTAACGTAGACTACTGTACTACCCTGTTTAACGTAGACTACTGTACTACCCTGTTTAACGTAGACTACTGTACTACCCTGTTTAACATAGACTACTGTACTACCCTGTTTAATGTAGACTACTGTACTACCCTGTTTAATGTAGACTACTGTACTACCCTGTTTAATGTAGACTACTGAACTACCCTGTTTAATGTAGACTACTGTACTACCCTGTTTAATGTAGACTACTGTACTACCCTGTTTAATGTAGACTACTGAACTACCCTGTTTAATGTAGACTACTGTACTACCCTGTTTAATGTAGACTACTGTCCTACCCTGTTTAATGTAGACTACTGAACTACCCTGTTTAATGTAGACTACTGTCCTACCCTGTTTAATGTAGACTACTGTACTACCCTGTTTAATGTAGACTACTGTACTACCCTGTTTAATGTAGACTACTGTCCTACCCTGTTTAATGTAGACTACTGTACTACCCTGTTTAATGTAGACTACTGTACTACCCTGTTTAATGTAGACTACTGTACTACCCTGTTTAATGTAGACTACTGTACTACCCTGTTTAATGTAGACTACTGTACTACCCTGTTTAATGTAGACTACTGTACTACCCTGTTTAATGTAGACTACTGTCCTACCCTGTTTAATGTAGACTACTGTACTACCCTGTTTAATGTAGACTACTGTACTACCCTGTTTAATGTAGACTACTGTACTACCCTGTTTAATGTAGACTACTGTACTACCCTGTTTAATGTAGACTACTGTACTACCCTGTTTAATGTAGACTACTGTACTACCCTGTTTAATGTAGACTATTGTACTACCCTGTTTAATGTAGACTACTGTAATACCCTGTTTAATGTAGACTACTGTACTACCCTGCTTAATGTAGACTACTGTACTACCCTGTTTAATGTAGACTACTGTACTACCCTGTTTAATGTAGACTACTGTACTACCCTGTTTAATGTAGACTACTGTACTACCCTGTTTAATGTAGACTACTGTACTACCCTGTTTAATGTAGACTACTGTAATACCCTGTTTAATGTAGACTACTGTACTACCCTGCTTAATGTAGACTACTGTACTACCCTGTTTAATGTAGACTACTGTACTACCCTGTTTAATGTAGACTACTGTACTACCCTGCTTATTGTATTTTGGGATTTTTAATGAATTTACTCTGTATAGTATTAAGTCTATTTCTCTTGTTAAAGGGGCAATCTGTGATTGCTGTATCCATTTGGACTTTTAAATGAATGATTTGTACCCATTGATTCTTAAAGATATAACCGAGTAGCTGATTTGGTTTTGAGTGATGAGATTAGATTTGACCCGATCTGAAAGTCAAGCTGTGATCGACATCATACGTGATAATTCAATAACATATATCATGTTAATCTCAGGATCAACTTCATACAAAATGTATTTTGAAACAAATCTGTAAAGTAATTACTGCTTAGCCTAGACTCACTTTGCGTATGATTACAATGTTATTTTAGAATGTATATTTCATCCTTCTTATTAAAAATAAGTAAATAACATTTGAATGTGTTGTGAAAAGAGAATATACCTTCTGTCAGCAGCAGGTAGTGGACATTAACCTGCTACCCTGGTAGTGAGGATCAGCTCTGTCAGCAGCAGGTAGTGGACATTAACCTGCTACCCTGGTAGTGAGGATCAGCTCTGTCAGCAGCAGGTAGTGGACATTAACCTGCTACCCTGGTAGTGAGGATCAGCTCTGTCAGCAGCAGGTAGTGGACATTAACCTGCTACCCTGGTAGTGAGGATCAGCTCTGTCAGCAGCAGGTAGTGGACATTAACCTGCTACCCTGGTAGTGAGGATCAGCTCTGTCAGCAGCAGGTAGTGGACATTAACCTGCTACCCTGGTAGTGAGGATCGGCTCTGTCAGCAGCAGGTAGTGGACATTAACCTGCTACCCTGGTAGTGAGGATCGGCTCTGTCGGCAGCAGGTAGTGGACATTAACCTGCTACCCTGGTAGTGAGGATCAGCTCTGTCAGCAGCAGGTAGTGGACATTAACCTGCTACCCTGGTAGTGAGGATCAGCTCTGTCAGCAGCAGGTAGTGGACATTAACCTGCTACCCTGGTAGTGAGGATCAGCTCTGTCAGCAGCAGGTAGTGGACATTAACCTGCTACCCTGGTAGTGAGGATCAGCTCTGTCAGCAGCAGGTAGTGGACATTAACCTGCTACCCTGGTAGTGAGGATCTGCTCTGTCAGCAGCAGGTAGTGGACATTAACCTGCTACCCTGGTAGTGAGGATCAGCTCTGTCAGCAGCAGGTAGTGGACATTAACCTTCTACCCTGGTAGTGAGGGTCAGCTCTGTCTTTATGTGAGGTTGAACAGGGATTGAAAATGTGATCATCTTTAGACAATATGAGTCTTGTTCAGTACACAAAGCAGGTCCCTAATCAATTGAAAGTAATGATCAGATTTCAGGAATGATTCGGTTAAAAACCAGCAATGTCAAAGCAAGTTAGAATTTTGGCTTCCCATCCCTCTTTATATTTCACTCAATCTTTTCTCATTCTCGGTTTCACTCAGTCAAATAAGGCTGTTTTAACACAGGCACCCCGATTCAGATATCTGTTGACCAATCATATCAGTTCGTTTCACATCTGCTCTTTTTGAGAGGTCATCTGATTGTTCAAAATACCAAATAGTGTAAAAATATCAGATATTTATATCAATATTGGTCTGTCTGTGTAAAGGCAGCTCTAGTGTCCTACACACAACTCACCAGGGGTACGTTCAGTTCGCTGGAACGTTTGCTACGTTGTGGAATGGTTTGTGCTCAACGACAAGTTCTCAAAATGTTTTTGTACATTCTTGATCAGACTTTGAGATAAATGTGCTCCTTTCAGGGGGTCTGCCTGGTGTGGCTGGAAGTGGGTCTGCCTGGTGTGTCTGGAAGTGGGTCTGCCTGGTGTGGCTGGAAGTGGGTCTGCCTGGTGTGGCTGGAAGTGGGTCTGCCTGGTGTGGCTGGAAGTGGGTCTGCCTGGTGTGGCTGGAAGTGGGTCTGCCTGGTGTGGCTGGAAGTGGGTCTGCCTGGTGTGGCTGGAAGTGGGTCTGCCTGGTGTGGCTGGAAGCATTGAGGGACGTATTTAAAGGGAAACGGTGCATTTAGACCCAACAACCCAACCGCTCCCCATTTCTTCAGCTGGTTGTTCAGTACAGCACCATTTATATTCAACTGAACGCTCCATTACGTTTTTAATGTACTGAACATACGATTTAGTTGAATGTACTGAACATACTCTTTAGTTGAATGTACTGAACATACTATTTAGTTTAATGTACTGAACAAACTATTTAGTTTAATGTACTGAACAAACTATTTAGTTTAATGTACTGAACATACTATTTAGTTTAATGTACTGAACATACTATTTAGTTTAATGTACTGAACATACTATTTAGTTTAATGTACTGAACATACTATTTAGTTTAATGTACTGAACATACTATTTAGTTTAATATACTGAACATACTATTTAGGTTTAATGTACTGAACATACTATTTAGTTTAATGTACTGAACATACTATTTAGTTTAATGTACTGAACATACTATTTAGTTTAATGTACTGAACGCAGCCCTGCATTGTCTGGAATAATAACCATTCTTAGTGGCTGTGTCCTAAATGGCACCCTATTCCTTATGTAGTGGATGTGTCCTAAATGGCACCCTATTCCTTATGTAGTGCAGGTCCTGGTCTAAAGTAGTGCACTACATAGGGAATAATGGTCAAATAGGTCCTGGTCTAAAGTAGTGCACTACATAGGGAATAGGGTTCAAATAGGCCCTGGTCTAAAGTAGTGCACTACATAGGGAATAATGGTCAAATAGGCCCTGGTCTAAAGTAGTGCACTACATAGGGAATAGTGTTCAAATAGGCCCTGGTCTAAAGTAGTGCACTACATAGGGAATAATGGTCAAATAGGTCCTGGTCTAAAGTAGTGCACTACATAGGGAATAGGGTTCAAATAGGCCCTGGTCTAAGGTAGTGCACTACATAGGGAATAGGGTTCAAATAGGTCCTGGTCTAAAGTAGTGCACTACATAGGGAATAATGGTCAAATAGGCCCTGGTCTAAAGTAGTGCACTACATAGGGAATAATGGTCAAATAGGCCCTGGTCTAAAGTAGTGCACTACATAGGGAATAGGGTTCCATATGGGATGAAGCAATACATCACTGACCTGGGAGAAAACATGGAGAACCCTGTACTCACCATGTTACCAATCTGTCACCAATCACTTTGCTGATCCATCAGAAACCAATAAATATCTCCAGGTCTGTTGAACAAAGTGATTTTCATTGTAACTGGAGTCATACTGACACACACACACACACACACACACACACACACACACACACACACACACACACACACACACACACACACACACACACACACACACACACACACACACACACACACACACACACACACACACTGTCTGCAGTGATTGTCATTATAGTGTAATCTATTTATGTATTTATTTTCTGTTGTACAGAGTTGTCTACTGTTGTCTGTCGCCCCCCAGTGGTTCTTTGTTGTAAGAACGAACTTATTTCCGTCCCAAATGGTACCCTATTGTAGTGCACTATAAAGGGAATAGGGGACCATTAGAGACGTATCTAACTGGAATATGTTGTTGCACTACGTCCTAATGATTAGCTCTGGTCCAGGGTGTGACGTGCATCTTGATGGTGCTGAACCGTCTTGATGGATATAACACCCTGGACCAGAGCTACCTAACAATACACAGCTGGATAATAAGTCCTGTTATCTGATATTCAGAATAATGTTGTATTTTATACGTTGTTAAACTGATAAAAAAGGAGAAACCCGCACACTGCTCTTGCTAGTATCACTGCTCTTTATTCAGCTTTCCGTATCGGCCTCAAGGCCTTCGTCAGAGCTTTGTGAGTGTTAGTCGTTTGCACCCTTATGTAGACATTGCATCGAATGGGGTTGGAGTCGAGGGGAAATAAACATGTTACCAAATATAACAATGTGCATTTCATAAGTATTCTAATAAAGTGTGTACATAAAACGTATTAAACACGTCCAGGACCGGACCTTGACGTTCTGCCCCGGACCTGGACGTTCTGCCCCGGACCAGGACGTTCTGCCCCGGACCTGGACGTTCTGCCCCCCCCCCCCCCCCCCCCCCCCCGCCCCCAGCTTAAAGTCGGAGGAACAGAACATAATAGCAGCCCAATTAATAGTCCTCTGCTACAAATTAAACACCATTTTAACACATCTGGTTAGTAGGGTATATAATCAGTTCAATGTCAGTAAAATAGCCTTGTATTTTTAATCTGATTACATTGATAAATCACCAGTTGCCTGGTTGTTCTGCCGCCCAAGACGAGACAAAAATAATTACATCTTAGACATCCTCATGGATCTAAACTTGGCACTTTCAAAAGTGACCTTTCCACCCAGACAGAGGCTCCACTGACGCAGAAAACTGTAAGCTTCAACCGCTGGCTTCTCGTCCCTTGTAAAACCCAACAACAGAAGTGCTTCACTAAAAGCTGCCTGGGTTTAAACAAATATATACTCTTTTCAGAAAGAGAAAAGCTCAATTAATAGGGACAGAATAGTAGAGTCGTTTTTTTTGTATCTCTTCGAATATTATAAGCTGCAGCTCAGCTTCAGATTGTCATAGAAAGGAATCAATATATCTCCATATGCATCGGAGTCCCGTCTTTCTCGGGCATTTCAGAGCTTGTTTCTACCATAAGACGTCACAGAGTTAAGCATTGTTATAGAACGCTTGATATCATCTGGATACGTTTTATGTATTTATTTACAAATATAAAGAAAACAATATATATATATATAAATTTTGGTATTTTCTTTAACAAAGGATACGTGATACCCTCAGTCAATTCGAGCCCTGGTTTTAGTCAAACACACCAAGCCCTTCCCAGACACGGAGGTATTTAATCAGAACCAAACACACCAAGCCCTTCCCAGACACGGAGGTATTTAATCAGAACCAAACACACCAAGCCCTTCCCAGACACGGAGGTATTTAATCAGAACCAAACACACCAAGCCCTTCCCAGACACGGAGGTATTTAATCAGAACCAAACACACCAAGCCCTTCCCAGACACGGAGGTATTTAATCAGTACATGCGACAGTATTGTAGTATTTGTCTATACCGACATCTATGGAGGATAGTTGTGTCCGTCAAACAGGAAGTCTTACCACTTATTTACTGGAGGATGAAGAAATAAGCTCCAATTATCTGTGTAATTGTGTGTTTCTGACCGTTAACATGTTGGGTGGACGCGTGTACATATAGGAGGTTCCTTACCAGGCAGAAGGGAGTTTCACTTTAACCGCTGCATCGGAGAGTTACAATGTTGCTGTCACTATGCAACCTACTAACTACAGTAGAAAACGAGTTTCTGATTAATAATATCGTTATAAATGCATGGTGGGCCTCGTTATAAATGCATGGTGGGCCTCGTTATAAATGCATGGTGGGCCTCGTTATAAATAAATGGTGGGCCTCATTATAAATGGGTGGTGGGCCTCGTTATAAATTTGTGGGCCTCGTTATAAATGCATGGTGGGCCTCGTTATAAATTTGTGGGCCTCGTTATAAATGCATGGTGGGCCTCGTTATAATTGCATGGTGGGCCTCGTTATAAATGCATGGTGGGCCTCGTTATAAATGCATGGTGGGCCTCGTTATAAATGCATGGTGGGCCTCGTTATAAATGCATGGTGGGCCTCGTTATAAATGCATGGTGGGCCTGGTTATAAATGCATGGTGGGCCTCGTTATAAATGCATGGTGGGCCTGGTTATAAATGCATGGTGGGCCTCGTTATAAATGCATGGTGGGCCTCGTTATAAATGCATTGTGTGGCGTCGTCATAAATGCATAGTGGGCCTCGTTATAAATGCATGGTGGGCCTCGTCATAAATGCATAACGGAACTCGTTATAAATGCATTGTGTGGCCTCGTTATAAATGCATGGTGGGCCTCGTTATAAATGCATGGTGGGCCTCGTTATAAATGCATGTCGTGCCTCGTTATAAATGCATGGTGGGCCTCGTTATAAATGCATGTTGGGCCTCGTTATAAATGCATGGTGGGCCTCGTTATAAATGCATGGTGGGCCTCGTTATAAATGCATGTTGGGCCTCGTTATAAATGCATGGTGGGCCTCGTTATAAATGCATGGTGGGCCTCGTTAGAAATGCATGGTGGGCCTCGTTAGAAATGCATGGTGGGCCTCGTTAGAAATGCATGGTGGACCTCGTGATAAATGCATGGTGGGCCTCGTCATAAATGCATAACGGGACTCGTTATAAAAGCATGTCGGGCCTCGTCATAAATGCATAACGGGACTCGTTATAAATGCATGGCGGGCCTCGTCACAAATGCATAACGGAACTCGTTATAAAAGCATGTCGAGCCTCTTTATAAATGCATGGTGGGCCTCGTTATAAATGCATGGTGGGCCTCGTTATAAATGCATGGTGGGCCTCGTTATAAATGCATGGTGGGCCTCGTTATAAATGCATGGTGGGCCTCGTTATAAATGCATGGTGGGCCTCGTTATAAATGCATGGTAAGCCTCCTTATATATAAATGACGGGCCTCGTTCCGCTGGAGCAGTGTAAAATAAGCTTTATGTCAATGACCCAGCCTTAACGAGTCCAACATCATCATGTATTTATTGTGTAGAGTGACCTCTTTCCTCTGCTGTGGTGCTGCATTGCAGTCAGCGATGTTTTCTCTCGGTAGCTGTCCAGGGTCCTGAAATCTCTTTCTTCTTTCCTTGGAAAAGACAAGCCTTGGTCTCTCCACTCACTCCCCGCCATCCTCCTATTGTAGTTGGCCACCGAAAACTTTCGTTGCCCCTCATCTCTTGGGAAATTCCCCTCCTTAGGTTAGTCTTAATCACTAACGTTATCAGGTTAGTTAGGCTACTGCCTTAATCCCTAACGTTAACAGGTTAGGTTAGGCTACTGTCTTAATCACTAATCGTCTTCCTCACAAACACACTTAAAAAAAAATACAGTCATTTATTTGGCAGATTTATTTATTCATGTTTCACAATTGGATAATCCTATATAAAGACACACCTCACCATTCCTTGACCTCACCATTCCTACCAAGGATAGTGAACTTTGGGAGAAGGGGGAATGGGGTGGGGGAGGGAACTGTAGCAGCACTATGAGCTGGTGGCTGGGGCGCCACGTGCGGTGTAGTGACCGAACAGGGGCACCGGAGGGCGGTGTAGTGACCGAACAGGGGCACCGCGGGCGGTGTAGTGACCGAACAGGGGCGCCGCGGGCGGTGTAGTGACCGAACAGGGGCACCGCGGGCGGTGTAGTGACCGAACAGGGGCGCCGCGGGCGGTGTAGTGACCGAACAGGGGCGACGCGGGCGGTGTAGTGACCGAACAGGGGCGCCGCGGGCGGTGTAGTGACCGAACAGGGGCGCCGCGGGCGGTGTAGTGACCGAACAGGGGCACCGCGGGCGGTGTAGTGACCGAACAGGGGCGACGGAGGGCGGTGTAGTGACCGAACAGGGGCACCGCGGGCGGTGTAGTGACCGAACAGGGGCGCCGCGGGCGGTGTAGTGACCGAACAGGGGCACCGGAGGGCGGTGTAGTGACCGAACAGGGGCGCCGCGGGCAGTGTAGTGACCGAACAGGGGCACCGCGGGCGGTGTAGTGACCGAACAGGGGCACCGGAGGGCGGTGTAGTGACCGAACAGGGGCACCGGAGGGCGGTGTAGTGACCGAACAGGGGCACCGGAGGGCGGTGTAGTGACCGAACAGGGGCGCCGCGGGCGGTGTAGTGACCGAACAGGGGCGACGGAGGGCGGTGTAGTGACCGAACAGGGGCGCCGCGGGCGGTGTAGTGACCGAACAGGGGCACCGCGGGCGGTGTAGTGACCGAACAGGGGCGACGGAGGGCGGTGTAGTGACCGAACAGGGGCACCGCGGGCGGTGTAGTGACCGAACAGGGGCACCGCGGGCGGTGTAGTGACCGAACAGGGGCGACGGAGGGCGACAGACAATTGTCAAAATATCTCCTCAAATTCAGGTGCTGCCACAGGCGACGGCCTAATGGGAGGGCTGGCCCTGATCCCGTCTGTAAAACCACAATGAGGACATCAAGTAAGTTTTCATAAATCATTGGGTTCCGTTCAAGAAGAAACGTCAGAGTAGTCTGAAGTGGAGGCATTAATTCATGTTCACATTTACAACATAACATGCATGGACATTTCATCATTAAGACCTTTAGGGAATCATGTCTGGAGGGTGAAAATCCCCAAACATTCTCATTAGCTCAGTGTTATATCACCTCCCCTGTCTGATATCTTGACTTTCTCTCTGTCACACAACCTAAAGGTATTACTGTCATGTTGTAGGTCATTACAATGTACTGCGACTGGATAATCCCTGTCTTTACTCCTGATTGAACTTTTATGTTCACTAATTCTCTGAGATAACGAGAGGTTTTACCTTCATAACACAACCCACATGGACATTTCATCATGTAGATAACATGGGTGGTGTTTACCTACATAACACAACCCACATGGACATTTAATCATGTAGATAACATGGGTGGTGTTTACCTACATAACACAGCTCACATGGACATTTAATCATGTAGATAACATGGGTGGTGTTTACCTACATAACACAGCCCACATGGACATTTAATCATGTAGATAACATGGGTGGTGTATACCTACATAACACAGCCCACATGGACATTTAATCATGTAAATAACATGGGTGGTGTTTACCTACATAACACAGCCCACATGGACATTTAATCATGTAGATAACATGGGTGGTGTTTACCTACATAACACAACCCACATGGACATTTAATCATGTAGATAACATGGGTGGTGTTTACCTACATAACACAGCCCACATGGACATTTAATCATGTAGATAACATGGGTGGTGTTTACCTACATAACACAGCCCACATGGACATTTAACCATGTAGATAACATGGGTGGTGTTTACCTACATAACACAACCCACATGGACATTTAATCATGTAGATAACATGGGTGGTGTTTACCTACATAACACAACCCACATGGACATTTAATCATGTAGATAACATGGGTGGTGTTTACCTACATAACACAACCCACATGGACATTTAATCATGTAGATAACATGGGTGGTGTTTACCTACATGACAACAGCTCACATGGACATTTAATCATGTAGATAACATGGGTGATGTTCACCTACATAACACAACCCACATGGACATTTAATCATGTAGATAACATGGGTGGTGTTTACCTACATAACACAACCCACATGGACATTTAATCATGTAGATAACATGGGTGGTGTTTACCTACATAACACAGCCCACATGGACATTTAATCATGTAGATAACATGGGTGGTATTTACCTACATAACACAGCCCACATGGACATTTAATCATGTAGACAACATGGGTGGTGTTTACCTACATAACACAGCCCACATGGACATTTAATCATGTAGATAACATGGGTGGTGTTTACCTACATAACACAACCCACATGGACATTTAATCATGTAGATAACATGGGTGATGTTTACCTACATAACACAGCCCACATGGACATTTAGTCATGTAGATAACATGGGTGGTGTTTACCTACATAACACAACCCACATGGACATTTAGTCATGTAGATAACTTGGGTGGTGTTTACCTACATAACACAACCCACATGGACATTTAATCATGTAGATAACATGGGTGGTGTTTACCTACATAACACAACCCACATGGACATTTAATCATGTAGATAACATGGGTGGTGTTTACCTACATAACACAGCCCACATGGACATTTAATCATGTAGATAACATGGGTGGTGTTTCCCTACATAACACAGCCCACATGGACATTTAATCATGTAGATAACATGGGTGGTGTTTACCTACATAACACAGCCCACATGGACATTTAATCATGTAGATAACATGGGTGGTGTTTACCTACATAACACAGCCCACATGGACATTTAATCATGTAGATAACATGGGTGGTGTTTACCTACATTACACAGCCCACATGGACATTTAATCATGTAGATAACAAGGGTGGTGTTTACCTACATAACACAACCCACATGGACATTTAGTCATGTAGATAACATGGGTGGTGTTTACCTACATAACACAACCCACATGGACATTTAATCATGTAGACAACATGGGTGGTGTTTACCTACATAACACAGCCCACATGGACATTTAATCATGTAGATAACATGGGTGGTGTTTACCTACATAACACAACCCACATGGACATTTAATCATGTAGATAACATGGGTGGTGTTTACCTACATAACACAGCCCACATGGACATTTAATCATGTAGATAACATGGGTGGTGTTTACCTACATAACACAGCCCACATGGACATTTAATCATGTAGATAACATGGGTGGTGTTTACCTACATAACACAACCCACATGGACATTTAATCATGTAGATAACATGGGTGGTGGAACACGTAATAATGTCATTTATTTGGAACCGTTCTCCTGTATGTGGGTGGCAGAAACGTTCACACTTCATCATATTGTTGCACTGGGCTCAGCATCTGCATTTATAGCTACCAATCAGAAGAGGGCGTAAAAGAGCCTGGCTCGTTTTCTTTTGTGGCTGGAAGTTTGGCATGGACCAATTTGTCACGTAAATACGGGGTGGGTTCTTAGATTTACCCGACCTCTCCTATATACAATACGGGTGGGTTCTTAAATTTACCCGACCTCTCCTATATACAATAAGTGGTGGGTTCTTAAATTTACCCGACCTCTCCTATATACAACATTTACATTTACATTTAAGTCATTTAGCAGACGCTCTTATCCAGAGCGACTTACAATAAGTGGTGTGTTGTTAAATTCAGCTGGCAGAGCTGGGTCTGATAAAACATGACAATGGTTCTAAGGAGTTATCTTATCCATAAAGAACTTCTCACAATCTTCAACGTCGCTGAACTTCACCACTACATGTCTGTGCATCTGTCTGTCTGTCATTCTGTCTATGTGACTCTGTCTAGATTTAGGTTCCCAAGGAAGGTACTCCTGATAGCGCTCAAACCCGTCTGGATCTTGACACTCTGAACATACGTTCTGCATCATATCTCTTACACCAGATATTATATTTTTTGTATTTTGTACTTTGTAAAAGGGTATTTTCTTTTTGTTTGCTGCAAAAACTGAAAAACCTGCTTGGAACGAAATACTGCTGTGAAACCTACAGGAGCCGTATCTTAATTTGATCATCCTGTTGTTGTAGGAATTTTCCTGCACAGAATGAAATGCTAATTTGTAATGTATTCCAGGTTAAAAAGGCTTCTAAAGTTTGTATTTTCTTCTTTAAAATGTCAGACTTTTTTTGACCAAACTATTTTTTAACAACCCCTACAAAAAATGTCCATTAATTAAAAACAACATAACAATTTCCTGTTGCTGCAGGAGAATTTCTGTTGTGTGAAACTGTCTCAAATGAATATATGGCATTTCTCTCTCTCTGCCTCCCTCTCTGCCTCCCTCTCTGCCTCTCTCTCTCTGCCTCCCTCTCTCTGCCTCCCTCTCTCTGTCTCTGCCTCTCTGCCTCCCTCTCTGCCTCTCGCTCTCTGCCTCTCTGTCTCTTGCTCTCTGCCTCTCTGTCTCTACCTCTCTGTCTCGCGCTCTCTGCCTCTCTGTCTCTCTCTCTCTCTCTCCAACTCATCCAAGATATTTTTTTATATTCACTACTAAAGTGACAGGTCATTTTCCAGGAAGTAGCCTTGTAGTTTTTGTAGTCTTTCTGAATAGTCTTCAATGGGTAAAAACGCATCACAATGGTCTTCAAGCCAAATAATCCATTAAAGGAATCTAGGCAGAGGTAAATTCATCCAAAAACAAAATATGTATTTTATATATATATATATATCAATCAATCAATTGAAACCTGTCCTGTCCACAGAGGTCATGGATTGGAGGTTTGAAAACTGAAACAAGGTTGACCTCTGCTGGTGAGATGATTTGAGAACACTGCTTGAAAATCCTTTTTTAAATAATTTAACCTTTATTTAACTAGGCAAGTCAGTAAAGAACAAATTCTTATTTACAATGACGGCCTACCCCGGCCAAACCTGGACGATGCTGGGCCAATTGTGCGCCACCCTATGGGTCTCCCAATCAAGGCAGGATGTGATGCAGCCTGGAATTTGATGATTCTAGAACACAAATCCTTCTTGACCAGCTCCAGGTATGTTTTGAGACATGGTAGCTTCTTGACCAGCTCCAGGTATGTTTAGAGACATGGTAGCTTCTTGACCAGCTCCAGGTATGTTTAGAGACATGGTAGCTTCTTGACCAGCTCCAGGTATGTTTAGAGACATGGTAGCTTCTTGACCAGCTCCAGGTATGTTTAGAGACATGGTAGCTTCTTGACCAGCTCCTAGGTATGTTTAGAGACATGGTAGCTTCTTGACCAGCTCCAGGTATGTTTAGAGACATGGTAGCTTCTTGACCAGCTCCAGGTATGTTTAGAGACATGGTAGCTTCTTGACCAGCTCCAGGTATGTTTAGAGACATGGTAGCTTCTTGACCAGCTCCAGGTATGTTTAGAGACATGGTAGCTTCTTGACCAGCTCCAGGTATGTTTAGAGACATGGTAGCTTCTTGACCAGCTCCAGGTATGTTTAGAGACATGGTAGCTTCTTGACCAGCTCCAGGTATGTTTAGAGACATGGTAGCTTCTTGACCAGCTCCAGGTATGTTTTAGAGACATGGTAGCTTCTTGACCAGCTCCAGGTATGTTTAGAGACATGGTAGCTTCTTGACCAGCTCCAGGTATGTTTAGAGACATGGTAGCTTCTTGACCAGCTCCAGGTATGTTTTGAGACATGGTAGCTTCTTGACCAGCTCCAGGTATGTTTAGAGACATGGTAGCTTCTTGACCAGCTCCTGGTATGTTTTGAGAGATGGTAGCTTCTTGACCAGCTCCAGGTATGTTTTGAGACATGGTAGCTTCTTGACCAGCTCCAGGTATGTTTAGAGACATGGTAGCTTCTTGACCAGCTCCAGGTATGTTTTGAGACATGGTAGCTTCTTGACCAGCTCCAGGTATGTTTAGAGACATGGTAGCTTCTTGACCAGCTCCAGGTATGTTTAGAGACATGGTAGCTTCTTGACCAGCTCCAGGTATGTTTAGAGACATGGTAGCTTCTTGACCAGCTCCAGGTATGTTTAGAGACATGGTAGCTTCTTGACCAGCTCCAGGTATGTTTTGAGACATGGTAGCTTCTTGACCAGCTCCAGGTATGTTTAGAGACATGGTAGCTTCTTGACCAGCTCCAGGTATGTTTAGAGACATGGTAGCTTCTTGACCAGCTCCAGGTATGTTTTGAGACATGGTAGCTTCTTGACCAGCTCCAGGTATGTTTAGAGACATGGTAGCTTCTTGACCAGCTCCTGGTATGTTTTGAGACATGGTAGCTTCTTGACCAGCTCCAGGTATGTTTAGAGACATGGTAGCTTCTTGACCAGCTCCAGGTATGTTTTGAGACATGGTAGCTTCTTGACCAGCTCCAGGTATGTTTAGAGACATGGTAGCTTCTTGACCAGCTTCAGGTATGTTTAGAGACATGGTAGCTTCTTGACCAGCTCCGGGTATGTTTAGAGACATGGTAGCTTCTTGACCAGCTCCAGGTATGTTTAGAGACATGGTAGCTTCTTGACCAGCTCCAGGTATGTTTAGAGACATGGTAGCTTCTTGACCAGCTCCAGGTATGTTTTGAGACATGGTAGCTTCTTGACTAGCTCCAGGTATGTTTAGAGAAATGGTAGCTTCTTGATCAGCTCCAGGTATGTTTAGAGACATGGTAGCTTCTTGACTAGCTCCAGGTATGTTTAGAGAAATGGTAGCTTCTTGATCAGCTCCAGGTATGTTTAGACATGGTAGCTTCTTGACCAGCTCCAGGTATGTTTATAGACATGGTAGCTTCTTGACCAGCTCCAGGTATGTTTAGAGACATGGTAGCTTCTTGACCAGCTCCAGGTATGTTTTGAGACATGGTAGCTTCTTGACCAGCTCCAGGTATGTTTAGAGACATGGTAGCTTCTTGACCAGCTCCAGGTATGTTTAGAGACATGGTAGCTTCTTGACCAGCTCCAGGTATGTTTTGAGACATGGTAGCTTCTTGACCAGCTCCAGGTATGTTTAGAGACATGGTAGCTTCTTGACCAGCTCCAGGTATGTTTTGAGACATGGTAGCTAGCTGGTATGCTGGACCATAGCTGGTTGGACACATAGTTATGGCAAAGTTTGAATGAATAACTGACAACTAAAATAGTACTTTCAATCATTTATATTTTTAGCTCAAATAACGTGGTTTAGTATTGAAATGGAACATTTTGGAGTCACTTGGTTACATTTAAACACCATGAGAACAAAACACCAGACTCTCACAGGCTTCATTCATTATAGATGTTTATTCCTTCAGATGGGAAGAAGATGGATACATACAGTGATAGAATTACATTCAGAACATAATATTATCTCTATGGTAACAGTGATAGAATTACATTCAGGACATAATATTATCTCTATGGTAACAGTGATAAAATTACATTCAGAACATATAATAGTATCTCTATGGTAACAGTGATAGAATTACATTCAGAACATATAATAGTATCTCTATGGTAACAGTGATAGAATTACATTCAGAACTTAATATTATCTCTATGGTAACAGTGATAGAATTACATTCAGGACATAATATTATCTCTATGGTAACAGTGATAGAATTACATTCAGAACATATAATAGTATCTCTATGGTAACAGTGATAGAATTACATTCAGAACATATAATAGTATCTCCATGGTAACAGTTACATTGCAGTCAGAACCTGACAAACTGTTGGCCAATGTATTAACAACAGTAATGTCTTTATATCATAAATCAATTAAACTTTTTTTCTACAGAATTGCATTCTCTTTCATGTGATATAGAGACACAGCAGTGAAAGTAGAAGGTAGGATATAAAGGTTTGACTCAGGGATTGAACCCTGGTCTCCCATGGGGGACTGTACTTTATCCTTGTCTGTTACCGCTGGACCAAACTCTGGGACTGTTCTGTAACACGTACAACACGAGACATTAACAATCCTCATCACATTCCATTAACCCTTTCCCACTAACATCCCCACCTCCCTCTCTCTGCTCTTCTCTCTCTCTTTCTGAGAAGAACCTCCTAGACACTTCTTTGGGAAAACCTGGACATCACCACCTGGGTAATACTGCTTCAACATGTCATACAGATCTGACAAGGGATGGGGATCCAATACTTTTTTGTTCAGTTCCTCTTTGTTCTCTCCCCAGTGTGCTTCAGCCATCCACCCTTTCTTCTTGTTGTTGTAACAGCAGTAGGCTGTCCACATGAGATCTGGGATGTTCACTCGGTTGTTCAGTGTGTTGCTCTTACTGGGCACTGCTCCAGTCACCACATAGGCCTTGATAACGTTATTATCTAGACACTGCTTCAGGAGAATCTTTCTAACCTTAAGCTCCATCTTTGCCCAGCTACCTTCATTAAATGTCTTTACTTGAGGAACAGTGTTTGTCAGGGTAAAGGTGGAGTCCTGATTAACAGGTTGGTGAGCAAAAGCTTTTGAAAACATGTGACCTTTGTTCACCTTCTTGTTTTTACCATCTATATCATAATCCTGATTGACAGCCTGGTGTGTGTAAATGACTCCTTGTTTCTCCAGAATCATAACTGGTTCTTCTCCTCCGTCCAGCTGTAGAAACAATATTCATCATTCATTCATTAATCATGCAGTTATACTGGACTGACCTGTACATCAGACCTGTACATTAGACCTGTACATCAGACCTGTACATCAGACCTGTATATCAGACCTGTACATTAGACCTGTACATCAGACCTGTACATCAGACCTGTACATTAGACCTGTACATCAGACCTGTACATCAGACCTGTACATTAGACATGTACATCAGACCTGTACATCAGACCTGTACATCAGACCTGTACATCAGACCTGTACATCAGACTTGTACATCAGACCTGTACATCAGACCTGTACATCAGACCTGTACATCAGACCGGTACATCAGACCTGTACATCAGACCTGTACATCAGACCTGTACATCAGACCTGTACATCAGACCTGTACATCAGACCTGTACATCAGACCTGTACATCAGACCTGTACATTAGACCTGTACATCAGACCTGTACATCAGACCTGTACATCAGACCTGTACATCAGACCTGTACATCAGACCTGTACATTACACTGCAGTTATACTGTATATACTGAACTGACCTGTACATTAGACCTGTACATTAGACCTGTACATTAGACCTGTACATCAGACCTGTACATTAGACCTGTACATCAGACCTGTACATCAGACCTGTACATCAGACCTGTACATCAGACCTGTACATTAGACCTGTACATTAGACCTGTACATCAGACCTGTACATTAGACCTGTACATCAGACCTGTACATCAGACCTGTACATTAGACCTGTACATCAGACCTGTACATCAGACCTGTACATTAGACCTGTACATCAGACCTGTACATCAGACCTGTACATTAGACCTGTACATCAGACCTGTACATCAGACCTGTACATCAGACCTGTACATTAGACCTGTACATTAGACTGCAGTTATACTGTATATACTGAACTGACCTGTACATTAGACCTGTACATTAGACTGCAGTTATACTGTATATACTGAACTGACCTGTACATCAGACCTGTACATCAGACCTGTACATTAGACCTGTACATCAGACCTGTACATCAGACCTGTACATCAGACCTGTACATTAGACCTGTACATTAGACTGCAGTTATACTGTATATACTGAACTGACCTGTACATTAGACCTGTACATTAGACTGCAGTTATACTGTATATACTGAACTGACCTGTACATCAGACCTGTACATTAGACCTGTACATTACACTGCAGTTATACTGTATATACTGAACTGACCTGTACATTAGACCTGTACATTAGACCTGTACATTAGACCTGTACATTACACTGCAGTTATACTGTATATACTGAACTGACCTGTACATCAGACCTGTACATCAGACCTGTACATCAGACCTGTACATCAGACCTGTACATCAGACCTGTACATCAGACCTGTACATCAGACCTGTACATCAGACCTGTACATTAGACCTGTACATTACACTGCAGTTATACTGTATATACTGAACTGACCTGTATATTAAACCTGTACATCAGACCTGTACATCAGACCTGTACATCAGACCTGTACATCAGACCTGTACATCAGACCTGTACATCAGACCTGTATATCAGACCTGTACATCAGACCTGTACATTAGACCTGTACATCAGACCTGTACATTAGACCTGTACATTACACTGCAGTTATACTGTATATACTGAACTGACCTGTACATCAGACCTGTACATCAGACCTGTACATCAGACCTGTACATCAGACCTGTACATTACAGTGCATTCTGAAAGTATTCAGACCCCTTGACTTTTTCCACATTTTGTTACGTTACAGCCTTGTTCTAAAATGGATTAAATAGTTTTTTCCCTCATCAATCTACACACAATACCACATAATGATAAAGCAAAACCAGGGTCTGAATACTTATGTAAATAAGGTATCTGTTTTTTATTTAGGAAACTATCCCTTTAAGGAATGAAACAGACATGTAATCTTGCTAGAACAGACAGTAGTAATTGACATGTAATCTTGCTAGAACAGACAGTAGTAATTGACATGTAATCTTGCTAGACAGACAGTAGTAATTGACATGTAATCTTGCTAGACAGACAGTAGTAATTGACATGTAATCTCGCTAGACAGACAGTAGTAATTGTCTACTGAAGGTTATAGTTCAACTTTGGCATTAAATGTCGATTTGAAAAGATGTTTAAATTACCTGAGGTTCAATCATCCATTTATCTGGTCTTTTCCCGCTCGATCCGACCCCAATGAAGGTGTAGGCTGAGAACACAGGGATCCTGTTGGTCGTGTCAATTACTACTGTCTGTCTAGCAAGATTACATGTCTATTACTACTGTCTGTCTAGCCAGATTACATGTCAATTACTACTGTCTGTCTAGCAAGATTACATGTCAATTACTACTGTCTGTCTAGCAAGATTACATGTCAATTACTACTGTCTGTCTAGCAAGATTACATGTCAATTACTACTGTCTGTCTAGCAAGATTACATGTCAATTACTACTGTCTGTCTATCCAGATTACATGTCAATTACTACTGTCTGTCTAGCCAGATTACATGTCAATTACTACTGTCTGTCTAGCAAGATTACATGTCAATTACTACTGTCTGTCTAGCAAGATTACATGTCAATTACTACTGTCTCTCTAGCAAGATTACATGTCAATTACTACTGTCTGTCTAGCAAGATTACATGTCAATTACTACTGTCTGTCTAGCAAGATTACATGTCAATTACTACTGTCTGTCTAGCAAGATTACATGTCTATTACTACTGTCTGTCTAGCAAGATTACGTGTCAATTACTACTGTCTGTTCTAGCAAGATTACATGTCAATTACTACTGTCTGTCTAGCAAGATTACATGTCAATTACTACTGTCTGTCTAGCAAGATTACATGTCAATTACTACTGTCTGTCTAGCCAGATTACATGTCAATTACTACTGTCTGTTCTAGCAAGATTACATGTCAATTACTACTGTCTGTCTAGCAAGATTACATGTCAATTACTACTGTCTGTCTAGCAAGATTACATGTCAATTACTACTGTCTGTTCTAGCAAGATTACATGTCAATTACTACTGTCTGTTCTAGCAAGATTACATGTCAATTACTACTGTCTGTTCTAGCAAGATTACATGTCAATTACTACTGTCTGTCTAGCAAGATTACATGTCAATTACTACTGTCTGTTCTAGCAAGATTACATGTCAATTACTACTGTCTGTCTAGCAAGATTACATGTCAATTACTAATATCTGTTCTAGCAAGATGACATGTCTGTTTCGTTCCTTAAAGGGATAGTTTCCTAAATAAAAACAGATACCTTATTTACATAAGTATTCAGACCCTGGTTTTGCTTTATCTTTATGTGGTATTGTGTGTAGATTGATGAGGGAAAAAACTATTTAATACATTTTAGAATAAGTCTGTAACGTAACAAAATGTGGAAAAAGGCAAAGGGTCTGAATACTTTCAGAATGCACTGTAATGTACAGGTCTGATATACAGGTCTGATGTACAGGTCTGATGTACAGGTCTGATGTACAGGTCTGATGTACAGGTCTAATGTACAGGTCAGTTCAGTATATACAGTATAACTGCAATGAATATTGTTCCTACAGCTGGACGGAGGAGTAGAACCAGTTATGAGTCTGGAGAAACAAGGAGTCATTTACACACACCAGGCTGTCAATCAGGATTATGATAAAGATGGTAAAAACAAGAAGGTGAACAAAGGTCACATGTTTTCAAAAGCTTTTGCTCACCAACCTGTTAATCAGGACTCCACCTTTACCCTGACAAACTCTGTTCCTCAAGTAAAGACATTTAATGAAGGTAGCTGGGCAAAGATGGAGCTTAAGGTTAGAAAGATTCTCCTGAAGCAGTGTCTAGATAATAACGTTATCAAGGCCTATGTGGTGACTGGAGCAGTTCCCAGTAAGAGCAACACACTGAACAACCGAGTGAACATCCCAGATATCATGTGGACAGCCTACTGCTGTTACAACAGTGAGAAGAAAGGGTGGATGGCTGAAGCACACTGGGGTGAGAACAAAGAGGAAACGAACAAAAAAGTATTGGATCCCCATCCCTTGTCAGATCTGTATGACATGTTGAAGCAGTATTACCCAGGTGGTGATGTCCAGGTTTTCCCAAAGAAGTGTCTAGGAGGTTCTTCTCAGAAAGAGAGAGAGAAGAGCAGAGAGAGGGAGGTGGGGATGTTAGTGGGAAAGGGTTAATGGAATGTGATGAGGATTGTTAATGTCTCGTGTTGTACGTGTTACAGAACAGTCCCAGAGTTTGGTCCAGTGGTAACAGACAAGGATAAAGTACAGTCCCCCATGGGAGACCAGGGTTCAATCCCTGAGTCAAACCTTTATATCCTACCTTCTACTTTCACTGCTGTGTCTGTATATCACATGAAAGAGAATGCAATTCTGTAGAAAATAAAGTTTAATTGATTATGATATTATGATATAAAGACATTACTGTTGTTAATACATGGGCCAACAGTTTGTCAGGTTCTGACTGCCATGTAACTGTTACCATGGAGATACTATTATATGTTCTGAATGTAATTCTATCACTGTTACCATAGAGATACTATTATATGTTCTGAATGTAATTCTATCACTGTTACCATAGAGATACTATTATATGTTCTGAATGTAATTCTATCACTGTTACCATAGAGATACTATTATATGTTCTGAATGTAATTCTATCACTGTTACCATAGAGATACTATTATATGTTCTGAATGTAATTCTATCACTGTTACCATGGAGATACTATTATATGTTCTGAATGTAATTCTATCACTGTTACCATAGAGATACTATTATATGTTCTGAATGTAATTCTATCACTGTTACCATAGAGATACTATTAAATGTTCTGAATGTAATTCTATCACTGTTACCATAGAGATACTATTATATGTTCTGGATGTAATTCTATCACTGTTACCATAGAGATACTATTATATGTTCTGAATGTAATTCTATCACTGTTACCATAGAGATACTATTATATGTTCTGAATGTAATTCTATCACTGTTACCATAGAGATACTATTATATGTTCTGAATGTAATTCTATCACTGTTACCATAGAGATACTATTATATGTTCTGAATGTAATTCTATCACTGTTACCATAGAGATACTATTATATGTTCTGGATGTAATTCTATCACTGTTACCATAGAGATACTATTATATGTTCTGAATGTAATTCTATCACTGTTACCATAGAGATACTATTATATGTTCTGAATGTAATTATATCACTGTTACCATAGAGATACTATTATATGTTCTGAATGTAATTCTATCACTGTTACCATAGAGATACTATTATATGTTCTGAATGTAATTCTATCACTGTTACCATAGACATAATATTATATGTCCTGAATGTAATTCTATCACTGTTACCATAGAGATAATATTATGTTCTGAATGTAATTCTATCACTGTTACCATAGAGATACTATTATATGTTCTGAATGTAATTCTATCACTGTTACCATAGAGATACTATTATATGTTCTGAATGTATTTCTATCACTGTTACCATAGAGATACTATTATATGTTCTGAATGTAATTCTATCACTGTATGTATCCATCTTCTTCCCATCTGAAGGAATAAACATCTATAATGAATGAAGCCTGTGAGAGTCTGGTGTTTTGTTCTCATGCTGTTTAAATGTAACCAAGTGACTCCAAAATGTTCCATTTCAATACTAAACCACGTTATTTGAGCTAAAAATATAAATGATTGAAAGTACTATTTTAGTTGTCAGTTATTCATTCAAACTTTGCCTTAACTATGTGTCCAACCAGTCCAGCATACCAGCTAGCTACCATGTCTCTAAACATACCTGGAGCTGGTCAAGAAGCTACCACGTCTCAAAACATACCTGGAGCTGGTCAAGAAGCTACCATGTCTCTAAACATACCTGGAGCTGGTCAAGAAGCTACCATGTCTCTAAACATACCTGGAGCTGGTCAAGAAGCTACCAAGTCTCAAAACATACCTGGAGCTGGTCAAGAAGCTACCATGTCTCTAAACATACCTGGAGCTGGTCAAGAAGCTACCATGTCTCAACACATACCTGGAGCTGGTCAAGAAGCTACCATGTCTCTAAACATACCTGGAGCTGGTCAAGAAGCTACCATGTCTCTAAACATACCTGGAGCTGGTCAAGAAGCTACCATGTCTCTAAACATACCTGGAGCTGGTCAAGAAGCTACCATGTCTCTAAACATACCTGGAGCTGGTCAAGAAGCTACCACGTCTCAAAACATACCTGGAGCTGGTCAAGAAGCTACCATGTCTCTAAACATACCTGGAGCTGGTCAAGAAGCTACCATGTCTCTAAACATACCTGGAGCTGGTCAAGAAGCTACCATGTCTCTAAACATACCTGGAGCTGGTCAAGAAGCTACCATGTCTCTAAACATACCTGGAGCTGGTCAAGAAGCTACCATGTCTCTAAACATACCTGGAGCTGGTCAAGAAGCTACCATGTCTCAACACATACCTGGAGCTGGTCAAGAAGCTACCATGTCTCTAAACATACCTGGAGCTGGTCAAGAAGCTACCATGTCTCTAAACATACCTGGAGCTGGTCAAGAAGCTACCATGTCTCTAAACATACCTGGAGCTGGTCAAGAAGCTACCATGTCTCTAAACATACCTGGAGCTGGTCAAGAAGCTACCACGTCTCAAAACATACCTGGAGCTGGTCAAGAAGCTACCATGTCTCTAAACATACCTGGAGCTGGTCAAGAAGCTACCATGTCTCTAAACATACCTGGAGCTGGTCAAGAAGCTACCATGTCTCTAAACATACCTGGAGCTGATCAAGAAGCTACCATGTCTCTAAACATACCTGGAGCTGGTCAAGAAGCTACCATGTCTCAAAACATACCTGGAGCTGGTCAAGAAGCTACCATGTCTCTAAACATACCTGGAGCTGGTCAAGAAGCTACCATGTCTCTAAACATACCTGGAGCTGGTCAAGAAGCTACCATGTCTCTAAACATACCTGGAGCTGGTCAAGAAGCTACCATGTCTCTAAACATACCTGGAGCTGGTCAAGAAGCTACCATGTCTCTAAACATACCTGGAGCTGGTCAAGAAGCTACCATGTCTCTAAACATACCTGGAGCTGGTCAAGAAGCTACCATGTCTCTAAACATACCTGGAGCTGGTCAAGAAGCTACCATGTCTCTAAACATACCTGGAGCTGGTCAAGAAGCTACCATGTCTCTAAACATACCTGGAGCTGGTCAAGAAGCTACCATGTCTCTAAACATACCTGGAGCTGGTCAAGAAGCTACCATGTCTCTAAACATACCTGGAGCTGGTCAAGAAGCTACCATGTTTCTAAACATACCTGGAGCTGGTCAAGAAGCTACCATGTTTCAAAACATACCTGGAGCTGGTCAAGAAGCCACCATGTCTCTAAACATACCTGGAGCTGGTCAAGAAGCTACCATGTCTCTAAACATACCTGTAGCTGGTCAAGAAGCTACCATGTCTCTAAACATACCTGGAGCTGGTCAAGAAGCTACCATGTCTCTAAACATACCTGGAGCTGGTCAAGAAGCTACCATGTCTCTAAACATACCTGGAGCTGGTCAAGAAGCTACCATGTCTCTAAACATACCTGGAGCTGGTCAAGAAGCTACCATGTCTCTAAACATACCTGGAGCTGGTCAAGAAGCTACCATGTCTCTAAACATACCTGGAGCTGGTCAAGAAGCTACCATGTCTCTAAACATACCTGGAGCTGGTCAAGAAGCTACCATGTCTCTAAACATACCTGGAGCTGGTCAAGAAGCTACCATGTCTCTAAACATAAAATCCAGGCTGCATCACATCCGGCCGTGATTGGGAGTCCCACAGGGTGGCGCACAATTGGCCCAGCATCGTCCAGGTTTGGCCGGGGTAGGCCGTCATTGTAAATAAGAATTTGTTCTTTACTGACTTGCCTAGTTAAATAAAGGTTAAATTATTTAAAAAATGATTTTCAAGCAGTGTTCTCAAATCATCTCACCAGCAGAGGTCAACCTTGTTTCAGTTATCAAACCTCCAATCCATGACCTCTGTGGACAGGACAGGTTTCAATTGATTGATTGATTGATATATATATATATAAAATACATATTTAGTTTTTGGATGAATTTACCTGCCTAGATTCCTTTAATGGATTATTTGGCTTGAAGACCATTGTGATGCGTTTTTACCCATTGAAGACTATTCAGAAAGACTACAAAAACTACAAGGCTACTTCCTGGAAAATGATGTGTCACTTTAGTAGTGAATAGAAAAAAATATCTTGGATGAGTTGGAGAGAGAGAGACAGAGAGGGAGGCAGAGAGAGAGAGATGGCGGCAGAGAGAGAGAGGGAGATAGAGAGAGAGGGAGGCAGACAGAGAGAGAGACAGAGAGATGGAGGCAGAGAGAGGGAGGCAGAGAGAGAGAGATGCCATATATTCATTTGAGACATTTTCACACAACAGAAATGATCCTGCAGCAACAGGAAATTGTTATGTTGTTTATAATTAATGGACATTTTATCTAGGGGTTGTTCAAAAATAGTTTGGTCAAAAAAAGTATGACATTTTAAAGAAGAAAATACAAACTTTAGAAGCCTTTTTAACCTGGAATACATTACAAATTTGCATTTCATTCTGTGCAGGAAAATTCCTACAACAACAGGATGATCAAATTAAGATACGGCTCCTGTAGGTTTCACAGCAGTATTTCGTTCCAAGCAGGTTTAGCAGTTTTTGCAGCAATAAAAAAGAAAATACCCTTTAACAATGTACAAAATACAAAAAATGCACAGACATGTAGTGGTGAAGTTCAGTGACGTTTCAGATTGTGAGAAGTTCTTTATGGATAAGTTAACTCTTAATATTCTGGGTATTTTGGTTGGTGGGAAAGTCAAGAACCAGAACCATTACACGCCGATTTGCCAGTTGTTCAACAACATCTACAGGTTTGCAACTCTCTACGACACGACCAACAGGATCCCTGTGTTCTCAGCCTACACCTTCACTGGTGATGGGGAAAGAGACCACCCTTATTTGTATTTGTTTACTGCTGTATATATTTTGTGGCCAGTTTATTAGGTACACCCATCTAGTACTGGGCCGGACCCCCCTTTGTCTCCAGAACAGCCTGAATTCTTTGGGAATTGGATTCTACAAGATGTGGAGTTCAAATGTTAATCAATTAGTAACAAGGGACCTGACATTCCCTGTACCGTTGACACCAGGCAGGATGAGGCCATGGACTCATTCTGCTTACGCCAAATCCTGACTCTGCCATCAGCATGACGCAACATGAACCAGGATTTGTCGTACCAGGCAATGTTTTTCCACTCCTCAAATGTCCAGTGTTGGTGATCGAGTGCCAACTGGAGCACACACTATTGAATGTGACACTAGACATGTTCATTACCTCAATATGTGGATTGATAAATCACATGGAACCCTGTTTACAACTCTGTATAGAAAACAAACGGACACATATACTATATTACAGGGAGACAGATTCCACCCTGAGACAATACTCTATTACAGGGAGACAGATTCCACCCTGAGACAATACTATATTACAGGGAGACAGATTCCACCCTGAGACAATACTCTATTACAGGGAGACAGATTCCACCCTGAGACAATACTATATTACAGGGAGACAGATTCCACCCTGAGACAATACTATATTACAGGGAGACAGATTCCACCCTGAGACAATACTATATTACAGGGAGACAGATTCCACCCTGAGACAATACTCTATTACAGGGAGACAGATTCCACCCTGAGACAATACTATATTACAGGGAGACAGATTCCACCCTGAGACAATACTATATTACAGGGAGACAGATTCCACCCTGAGACAATACTATATTACAGGGAGACAGATTCCACCCTGAGACAATACTATATTACAGGGAGACAGATTCCACCCTGAGACAATACTCTATTACAGGGAGACAGATTCCACCCTGAGACAATACTATATTACAGGGAGGCAGATTCCACCCTGAGACAATACTATATTACAGGGAGACAGATTCCACCCTGAGACAATACTCTATTACAGGGAGACGGATTCCACCCTGAGACAATACTCTATTAGAGGGAGACAGATTCCACCCTGAGACAATACTATATTACAGGGAGACAGATTCCACCCTGAGACAATACTCTAATACAGGGAGACAGATTCCACCCTGAGACAATACTATATTACAGGGAGACAGATTCCACCCTGAGACAATACTCTATTACAGGGAGACAGATTCCACCCTGAGACAATACTATATTACAGGGAGACAGATTCCACCCTGAGACAATACTATATTACAGGGAGACAGATTCCATCCTGAGACAATACTCTATTACAGGGAGACAGATTCCACCCTGAGACAATACTATATTACAGGTAGACAGATTCCACCCTGAGACAATACTATATTACAGGGAGACAGATTCCACCCTGAGACATTACTCTATTACAGGGAGACAGATTCCACCCTGAGACAATACTATATTACAGGGAGACAGATTCCACCCTGAGACAATACTATATTACAGGGAGACAGATTCCACCCTGAGACATTAAACAGAGAGTGTTTCAGACTGCGTGGTATATGTCACTCCACAGAGGACTCTGTAGAAACAGCAGCGGAGATGTGCAATATGTTTCTAAGAGGCTCCTCTCCACAATTTGTGGATGAAGCTCTTAATGTGGCATTAGGGGAAACACCAGATGAACTGCTACAACAAAGAGCCACTAGAGCTAAAGACCTCTGTAATGTTCACCACCACATAGTAGCCAGATTGTTTTGGGGGGGAGGCCTAGAAAAATGTGGATAGGCATTTCTTCTACTTATTTATTACATATATTTTGCGATGTGCACCGTATATTATTTCGTAATACAATCGTTTTATTCTAGTGCATAGTACAAGGAGCAACCTCGTTACATATACAAATAATGACTTATCCCAGCATATTAAAATAAGATAGTAACTTCAGACCAGTTGCCAACACCATAAAACTCATCTTCAGGCGCACTTTAATCTCGATGGGCAAACAAGCCTATGTTTGATGTGACCATTTATACCACGGCGGACAGTAGTACTATAAAAAGGTACCTTACCTTTAGTAGACGTATCAATAAGGCGTGACCTACATCACAAGGCGCAGACGGCGAGGCTTTGAGTTGAATATGGTGATGATTTCATACTTCATCCAATGTGTCTGTCAGTTCACGCTCTAAAGACAGAGAACCGAAGTGGTTCAGCCGGGCGCTTGTCATTGATGTGCGAAGACGATGTTTTATCCTAATTGTTGTTGAGAAAAGTCTCTCCACACCGCATGATGTCATTGGAAGTGTGACAATGATCCTTAACAGAGAGTTTATATTAGGGGAAATATAATCAGGGCAGCTGTCAAGTGTACTCATTATGGAGGAAAAGTCACTCTTTCCCATGTTCATTTTGCGACTCAACTGCTGAATAAAAACAGTGAATTCAGCATCCTCAACTGATATTAACGGTCGCATGTGGTCTTCAGCTGCTCTTGAAGGCCGCAGGTTTGGGATCCTTTGGAAAAGGAGGCTGCCGCTTGCATGATCCCATATGTGTTGAAATCTGGAGTTGAACTCAGTAATCTGTCTGTCTAGAATATTGTTCCAAAGTTGCCTCAGGTCACTGTCATTCTTAATGCTGGATGTTTCCCCTAATGAAGTTGTGACGACACTGTCTGCCAATTTTACAGGCAGTTTTCGCTGCCGTGATGCGCTCACATCCCAATGACTAATATCATGCTTAATCATCATCTCTTCAGTTAGCTTGAGACATTTATCAAAGTCTCCCCCTGAGTTATCTGGGTGGGGGAGGCATGTCTGGCTCAACGTGGCATTGGCGGTTGTCATGGTGATTGCGGTTGTTTCTATCCTGGCGCCACCTGTTAATGTCTCATTCTAGTGGAAACTATCCTGGCCCCACCTGTTAATGTCTCATTCTAGTGGAAACTATCCTGTACCCACCTGTTAATGTCTCATTCTAGTGGAAACTATCCTGGCGCCACCTGTTAATGTCTCATTCTAGTGGAAACTATCCTGGCCCCACCTGTTAATGTCTCATTCTAGTGGAAACTATCCTGGCCCCACCTGTTAATGTCTCATTCTAGTGGAAACTATCCTGGCCCCACCTGTTAATGTCTCATTCTAGTGGAAACTATCCACCTGTTAATGTCTCATTCTAGTGGAAACTATCCTGGCCCCACCTGTTAATGTCTCATTCTAGTGGAAACTATCCACCTGTTAATGTCTCATTCTAGTGGAAACTATCCTGGCCCCACCTGTTAATGTCTCATTCTAGTGGAAACTATCCTGGCCCCACCTGTTAATGTCTCATTCTAGTGGAAACTATCCTGGCCCCACCTGTTAATGTCTCATTCTAGTGGAAACTATCCACCTGTTAATGTCTCATTCTAGTGGAAACTATCCACCTGTTAATGTCTCATTCTAGTGGAAACTATCCACCTGTTAATGTCTCATTCTAGTGGAAACTATCCTGGCCCCACCTGTTAATGTCTCATTCTAGTGGAAACTATCCTGGCCCCACCTGTTAATGTCTCATTCTAGTGGAAACTATCCACCTGTTAATGTCTCATTCTAGTGGAAACTATCCTGGCCCCACCTGTTAATGTCTCATTCTAGTGGAAACTATCCTGGCCCCACCTGTTAATGTCTCATTCTAGTGGAAACTATCCTGGCCCCACCTGTTAATGTCTCATTCTAGTGGAAACTATCCTGGCGCCACCTGTTAATGTCTCATTCTAGTGGAAACTATCGGTAGATTGATCCATATTATTTTCTGGCACACACTCTTTTTCCTCCAGACGTCTTTTTTTGGAAAAACCTAGGGATCGACATTTGGTTTGCCATTGCTAGAACTACTAAATCACCTTAGCTTGTGAGGCACTTCCAGTAAACTAGCGCGGTAGAGCTTGCTAGTTTCTGCACTACAAAGTTTATCCACGTGACGTTGTTCAGGTAAACCACCGTATGATTTAAACATTTTTTTTAACCAATAGTCGGAAGCCAACGTGATTGTCGCGGACTATTTCCTTGTTACATTATATTAAAATGACCCATAGAAAATAAATCTCACACTCATTTATTTTAAACATGTAATAAAATAAATACAAATAATAATGTATATTGAATAATAATAATAATAATAATAACGTTTTGGGGCCTGAGATCAAACCTACCCGTGGCCGCTGCCACCACATAGACTTGGAACTCGCACAAAGTGGGAGATGCTGAGCCCAGTGCAACAATATGATGAAGTGTGAACGTTTCTGCCACCCACATACAGGAGAACGGTTCCAAGTAAATGACATCATTACGTGTTCCACCACCCATGTTATCTACATGATTAAATGTCCATGGGGGTTGTATTATGTAGGTAAACACCACCCATGTTATCTACATGATTAAATGTCCATGTGGGCTGTGTTATGTAGGTAAACACCACCCATGTTATCTACATGATTAAATGTCCATGTGGGTTGTGTTATGTAGGTAAACACCACCCATGTTATCTACATGATTAAATGTCCATGTGGCACTATCCTTGGTAGCTATGGTGATGTGTGTCTTTATATGGGATTATACAATTGTGAAACAATAATAAATGAATCTGCCAAATAAATGATTGTATTTTGTTTAAGTGTCTGTGTGAGGACAGAATCTCTAAACCAAAGAAATTCTCTGGTGAAATGTATCAGTGTGCAGCAATGTCCATCAGCCGGTGTGGAGAATTACAAGCCTACGAGGACAGGACATTCATTCGCCGAGAACGACGAGCCCCCGTTAGCTGATTCTAGCAGCGAAGAGGACAAACCGGAGGAGTCCGAGCCATGCACTTCCACCGATGATGACAGCTCTCTGTCTGGACAAGAACAGGTGGTCGCACCAGGCCTAGCTACACCTCCAAACAATGCCGGTGAAGACCCTACTATCTTGGACCCAGACTCAGATTCGTCGCTCCCCGTCCCTGTGACAGTGGTGGTGCTGCTGCTAAATCCGACTCCCAGACAAAATCATAGAAGATCCCGGTGAGTGGCCAAAATATATGAATGGATCTTTACGGGATATGTTAGTGCAGGATGGGCCACATCAGGATAAGGAGGGGAATTTACCAAGAGATGAGGGGCAACGAACGTTTTCGGTGGCTAACTACAATAGGAGGATGGCGAACGGGGAGAGAGTGGAGAGACCAAGGCTTGTCTTTTCCAAGCAAAACGATGCAGACTTCTGTTTTTGCTGCAAACTTTTTTCACACGCGTGCAAATCTGCTCTGGTCAGGGATGGAACCAGGGACTGGAAGAATCAGTGTCACCTCCTCAGCCTCTCATGAGAAGTCACATGACCACACAGATACTTTCCCAGAGGTGGAAGGAGCTGGAGATCAGGCTGGTGTCCAAGCAAACTCACATGATTTGATTTCAGGACCCTGGACAGCTACGGAGAGAAAACATCGCTGACTGCAATGCAGCACCACAGCAGAGGAAAGAGGTCACTCTACACAATAAATACATGATGATGTTGGACAATCACATTCAATATGGAAATAAACCAAATTCGTTAAGGCTGGGTCATTGACAGAAAGCTTATTTTACACTGCTCCAGCGGAACGAGGCCGCCATGCATTTATAACGAGGCTCGTCATGCATTTATAAAGAGGCCCACCCATTTATAACGAGGCCCACCCATTTATAACGAGGCCCGACATGCATTTATAACGAGGCCCACCATGCATTTATAACGAGGCCCACCCATTTATAACCAGGCCCGACATGCATTTATAACGAGGCCCACCCATTTATGACGAGGCCCACCCATTTATAACGAGGCCCGACATGCATTTATAACGAGGCCCACCATGCATTTATAACGAGGCCCACCATGCATTTATAACGAGGCCCACCCATTTATAACGAAGGCCCACCCATTTATAACGAGGCCCACCCATTTATAACGAGGCCAGCCCATTTATAACGAGGCCCACCCATTTATAACGAGGCCCACCATGCATTTATAACGAGGCCCACCCATTTATAACGAGGCCCACCATGCATTTATAACGAGGCCCACCCATTTATAACGAGGCCCACCCATTTATAACCAGGCCCACCATGCATTTATAACGAGGCCCACCCATTTATAACGAGGCCCACCCATTTATAACGAGGCCCACCCATTTATAACGAGGCCCACCCATTTATAACGAGGCCCACCCATTTATAACGAGGCCCACCCATTTATAACCAGGCCCACCAATTTATAACGAGGCCCACCCATTTATAACGAGGCCCACCATGCATTTATAATGAGGCCCACCCATTTATAACCAGGCCCACCCATTTATAACGAGGCCCACCCATTTATAACGAGGCCCACCCATTTATAACGAGGCCCACCCATTTATAACGAGGCCCACCCATTTATAACGAGGCCCACCCATTTATAACGAGGCCCACCATGCATTTATAATGAGGCCCACCCATTTATAACGAGGCCCACCCATTTATAACGAGGCCCACCCATTTATAACGAGGCCCACCCATTTATAACGAGGCCCACCCATTTATAACGAGGCCCACCCATTTATAACGAGGCCCACCCATTTATAACGAGGCCCACCCATTTATAACGAGGCCCACCCATTTATAACGAGGCCCACCCATTTATAACGAGGCCCACCCATTTATAACGAGGCCCACCCATTTATAACGACGCCCACCCATTTATAACGAGGCCCACCCATTTATAACGAGGCCCACCCATTTATAATTATGGGGTCGTACCATGTGTGATAACAGGTGTGATATTATTAATCAGAAACTCGTTTTCCTACTGTAGGTAGTAGGTTACATAGTGACAGCAACATTGTAACTCTCCGATGCAGCGGTTAAAGTGAAACTCCCTTCTGCCTGGTCAGGAACCTCCTATATGTACACGCGTCCACCCAACATGTTAACGGTCAGAAACACACAATTACACAGATCATTGGAGCTTATTTCTTCATCCTCCAATAAATAAGTGGTAAGACTTCCTGTTTGACGGACACAATTATCCTCCATAGATGTCGGTATAGACAAATACTACAATACTGCCGCATGTACTGATTAAATACCTCCGTGTCTGGGAAGGGCTTGGTGTGTTTGGTTCTGATTAAATACCTCCGTGTCTGGGAAGGGCTTGATGTGTTTGGTTCTGATTAAATACCTCCGTGTCTGGGAAGGGCTTGGTGTGTTTGGTTCTGATTAAATACCTCCGTGTCTGGGAAGGGCTTGGTGTGTTTGGTTCTGATTAAATACCTCCGTGTCTGGGAAGGGCTTGGTGTGTTTGGTTCTGATTAAATACCTCCGTGTCTGGGAAGGGCTTGGTGTGTTTGGTTCTGATTAAATACCTCCGTGTCTGGGAAGGGCTTGGTGTGTTTGGTTCTGATTAAATACCTCCGTGTCTGGGAAGGGCTTGGTGTGTTTGGTTCTGATTAAATACCTCCGTGTCTGGGAAGGGCTTGGTGTGTTTGGTTCTGATTAAATACCTCCGTGTCTGGGAAGGGCTTGGTGTGTTTGGTTCTGATTAAATACCTCCGTGTCTGGGAAGGGCTTGGTGGGTTTGGTTCTGATTAAATACCTCCGTGTCTGGGAAGGGCTTGGTGTGTTTGGTTCTGATTAAATACCTCCGTGTCTGGGAAGGGCTTGGTGTGTTTGACTAAAACCAGGGATAGAATTGACTGAGGGTATCACGTATCCTTTGTTAAAGAAAATAGCAAAAATTATATCTATTGTTTTCTTTATATTTTAAATAAATACATAAAACGTATCCAGATGATATCAAGCGTTCTATAACAATGCTTAACTCTGTGACGTCTTATGGTAGAAACAAGCTCTGAAATGCCCGAGAAAGACGGGACTCCGATGCATATGGAGATATATTGATTCCTCTCTATGACAATCTGAAGCTGAGCTGCAGCCTATAATATTCGAAGAGATACAAAAAAACTGACTCTACTATTCTGTCCCTTTTAATTGAGCTTTTCTCTTTCTGAAAAGAGAATATATTTGTTTAAACACAGGCAGCTTTTAGTGAAGCACTTCTGTTGTTGGGTTTTACAAGGGACGAGAAGACAGCGGTTGAAGCTTACAGTTTTCTGCGTCAGTGGAGCCTCTGTCTGGGTGGAAAGGTCACTTTTGAAAGTGCCAAGTTTAGATCCATGAGGATGTCTAAGATGTCATTATTTTTGTCTCGCCTAGGGCGGCAGAACAACCAGGCCACTGGTGATTTTATCAATGTAATCAGATTGAAAATACAAGGCTATTTTACTGACATTGAACTGATTATATACCCTACTAACCAGATGTGTTAAAATGGTGTTTAATTTGTAGCAGAGGACTATTAATTGGGCTGCTATTATGTTCTGTTTCTCCTACTTTTAGCTGAGATGAAAAATGGACCCAAAGCCAAACACATTGGGGGGGCAGAACGTCCAGGTCCGGGGCAGAATGTCAAGGTCCGGGGCAGAACGTGTTTAATACGTTTTATGTACACACTTTATTAGAATACTTATGAAATGCACATTGTTATATTTGGTAACACATGTTTATTTCCCCTCGACTCCAACCCCATTCGATGCAATGTCTACATAAGGGTGCAAACGACTAACACTCACAAAGCTCTGACGAAGGCCTTGAGGCCGATACGGAAAGCTGAATAAAGAGCAGTGATACTAGCAAGAGCAGTGTGCGGGTTTCTCCTTTTTTATCAGTTTAACAACGTATAAAATACAACATTATTCAGAATATCAGATAACAGGACTTATTATCCAGCTGTGTATTGTTAGGTAGCTCTGGTCCAGGATGTTATATCCATCAAGACGGTTCAGCACCATCAAGATGCACGTCACACCCTGGACCAGAGCTAATCATTAGGACGTAGTGCAACAACATATTCCAGTTAGATACGTCCCTAATGGTCCCCTATTCCCTTTATAGTGCACTACAATAGGGTACCATTTGGGACGGAAATAAGTTCGTTCTTACAACAAAGAACCACTGGGGGGCGACAGACAACAGTAGACAACTCTGTACAACAGAAAATAAATACATAAATAAATTACATTATAATGACAATCACTGCAGAAAGTGTGTGTGTGTGTGTGTGTGTGTGTGTGTGTGTGTATGACTCCAGTTACAATGAAAATTGCTTCGTCCCATATGGAACCCTATTCCCTATGTAGTGCACTATTTTAGACCAGGACCTATTTGACCATTATTCCCTATGTAGTGCACTACTTTAGACCAGGACCTATTTGACCACTATTCCCTATGTAGTGCTCTACTTTAGTCCAGGACCTATTTGACCATTATTCCCTATGTAGTGCACTACTTTAGACCAGGACCTATTTGACCATTATTCCCTATGTAGTGCACTACTTTAGACCAGGACCTATTTGACCATTATTCCCTATGTAGTGCACTACTTTAGACCAGGGCCTATTTGACCATTATTCCCTATGTAGTGCACTACTTTAGACCAGGACCTATTTGACCATTATTCCCTATGTAGTGCACTACTTTAGACCAGGACCTATTTGAACACTATTCCCTATGTAGTGCACTACTTTAGACCAGGGCCTATTTGACCATTATTCCCTATGTAGTGCACTACTTTAGACCAGGACCTATTTGACCATTATTCCCTATGTAGTGCACTACTTTAGACCAGGGCCTATTTGACCATTATTCCCTATGTAGTGCACTACTTTAGACCAGGGCCTATTTGACCACTATTCCCTATGTAGTGCACTACTTTAGACCAGGACCTGCACTACATAAGGAATAGGGTGCCATTTGGGACACAGACACTAAGAATGGTTATTATTCCAGACAATGCAGGGCTGCGTTCAGTACACTAAACTAAATAGTATGTTCAGTACATTAAAACTAAATAGTATGTTCAGTAGATTAAACTAAATAGTATGTTCAGTACATTAAAACTAAATAGTATGTTCAGTAGATTAAACTAAATAGTATGTTCAGTAGATTAAACTAAATAGTATGTTCAGTAGATTAAAACTAAATAGTATGTTCAGTAGATTAAACTAAATAGTATGTTCAGTAGATTAAACTAAATAGTATGTTCAGTAGATTAAACTAAATAGTATGTTCAGTAGATTAAACTAAATAGTATGTTCAGTACATTAAAACTAAATAGTATGTTCAGTACATTAAAACTAAATAGTATGTTCAGTAGATTAAACTAAATAGTATGTTCAGTAGATTAAACTAAATAGTATGTTCAGTAGATTAAACTAAATAGTATGTTCAGTAGATTAAACTAAATAGTATGTTCAGTAGATTAAACTAAATAGTATGTTCAGTAGATTAAACTAAATAGTATGTTCAGTAGATTAAACTAAATAGTATGTTCAGTAGATTAAACTAAATAGTATGTTCAGTACATTAAACTAAATAGTATGTTCAGTAGATTAAACTAAATAGTATGTTCAGTAGATTAAACTAAATAGTATGTTCAGTAGATTAAACTAAATAGTATGTTCAGTAGATTAAACTAAATAGTATGTTCAGTAGATTAAACTAAATAGTATGTTCAGTACATTAAACTAAATAGTATGTTCAGTACATTAAACTAAATAGTATGTTCAGTACATTAAACTAAATAGTATGTTCAGTACATTAAACTAAATAGTATGTTCAGTAGATTAAACTAAATAGTATGTTCAGTAGATTAAACTAAATAGTATGTTCAGTAGATTAAACTAAATAGTATGTTCAGTAGATTAAACTAAATAGTATGTTCAGTAGATTAAACTAAATAGTATGTTCAGTACATTAAACTAAATAGTATGTTCAGTACATTAAACTAAATAGTATGTTCAGTACATTAAACTAAATAGTATGTTCAGTACATTAAACTAAATAGTATGTTCAGTACATTAAACTAAATAGTATGTTCAGTACATTAAACTAAATAGTATGTTCAGTACATTAAACTAAATAGTATGTTCAGTACATTAAACTAAATAGTATGTTCAGTACATTAAACTAAATAGTATGTTCAGTACATTAAACTAAATAGTATGTTCAGTACATTAAACTAAATAGTATGTTCAGTACATTAAACTAAATAGTATGTTCAGTACATTAAACTAAATAGTATGTTCAGTACATTAAACTAAATAGTATGTTCAGCACATTAAACTAAATAGTATGTTCAGCACATTAAACTAAATAGTATGTTCAGCACATTAAACTAAATAGTATGTTCAGCACATTAAACTAAATAGTATGTTCAGTAGATTAAACTAAATAGTATGTTCAGTAGATTAAACTAAATAGTATGTTCAGTAGATTAAACTAAATAGTATGTTCAGTAGATTAAACTAAATAGTATGTTCAGTAGATTAAACTAAATAGTATGTTCAGTACATTAAACTAAATACTATGTTCAGTACATTATACTAAATAGTATGTTCAGTACATTAAACTAAATAGTATGTTCAGTACATTAAACTAAATAGTATGTTCAGTACATTAAACTAAATAGTATGTTCAGTACATTAAACTAAATAGTATGTTCAGTACATTAAACTAAATAGTATGTTCAGTACATTAAACTAAATAGTATGTTCAGCAGATAAACTAAATAGTATGTTCAGGCACATTAAAACTAAATAGTATGTTCAGCACATTAAACTAAATAGTATGTTCAGTACATTAAAACTAAAATAGTATGTTCAGTACATTAAACTAAATAGTATGTTCAGTAGATTAAACTAAATAGTATGTTCAGTAGATTAAACTAAATAGTATGTTCAGTACATTAAAACTAAATAGTATTGTTCAGTACATTAATAAACTAAAATAGTATGTTCAGTACATTAAACTAAATAGTATGTTCAGTACATTAAACTAAAATAGTATGTTCAGTACATTAAACTAAATAGTATGTTCAGTACATTAAACTAAATAGTATGTTCAGTACATTAAACTAAATAGTATGTTCAGTACATTAAAACTAAATAGTATGTTCAGTACATTAAAACTAAATAGTATGTTCAGTACATTAAACTAAATAGTATGTTCAGTACATTAAACTAAATAGTATGTTCAGTACATTAAAACTAATAGTATGTTCATACATTAAAACTAATAGTATGTTCAGTACATTAAACTAAATAGTATGTTCAGTACATTAAACTAATAGTATGTTCAGGCAGATTAACTAAATAGTATGTTAAACTAAATAGTATGTTCAGTACATTAAACTAAATAGTATGTTCAGTAGATTAAACTAAATAGTATGTTCAGTAGATTAAACTAAATAGTATGTTCAGTAGATTAAACTAAATAGTATGTTCAGTAGATTAAACTAAATAGTATGTTCAGTACATAACTAAATAGTATGTTCAGTACATTAAACTAAATAGTATGTTCAGTACATTAAACTAAATAGTATGTTCAGTACATTAAACTAAATAGTATGTTCAGTACATTAAACTAAATAGTATGTTCAGTACATAACTAAATAGTATGTTCAGTACATAACTAAATAGTATGTTCAGTACATAACTAAATAGTATGTTCAGTACATTAAACTAAATAGTATGTTCAGTACATTAAACTAAATAGTATGTTCAGTACATTAAACTAAAATAGTATGTTCAGTACATAACTAAATAGTATGTTCAGTACATTAAACTAAATAGTATGTTCAGTACATTAAACTAAATAGTATGTTCAGTACATTAAACTAAATAGTATGTTCAGTACATTAAACTAAATAGTATGTTCAGTACATAACTAAATAGTATGTTCAGTACATAACTAAATAGTATGTTCAGTACATAACTAAATAGTATGTTCAGTACATAACTAAATAGTATGTTCAGTACATTAAACTAAATAGTATGTTCAGTACATTAAACTAAATAGTATGTTCAGTACATTAAACTAAATAGTATGTTCAGTACATAAAAATAAATAGTATGGTTCAGTACATTAAACTAAATAGTATGTTCAGTAGATTAAACTAAATAGTATGTTCAGTAGATTAAACTAAATAGTATGTTCAGTAGATTAAACTAAATAGTATGTTCAGTACATTAAACTAAATAGTATGTTCAGTACATTAAACTAAA
>NC_052342.1:25633164-25638560 GCF_016432855.1 Salvelinus namaycush | reverse complement strand
TGTACTGCACGACGGCGCTGTGGTACTGCACGAGGGCGCTGTGGTACTGCACGAGGGCGTCGCGGTACTGCACGACGGCGCTGTGGTACTGCACGAGGGCGTCGCGGTACTGCACGACGGCGCTGTGGTACTGCACGAGGGCGCTGTGGTACTGCACGAGGGCGCTGTGGTACTGCACGAGGGCGCTGTGGTACTGCACGAGGGCGTCGTGGTACTGCACGACGGCGCTGTGGTACTGCACGAGGGCGTCGTGGTACTGCACGAGGGCGCTGTGGTACTGCACGAGGGCGTCGTGGTACTGCACGACGGCGCTGTGGTACTGCACGAGGGCGCTGTGGTACTGCACGAGGGCGTCGCGGTACTGCACGACGGCGCTGTGGATGACTGCTCACGAGGGCGTCGCGGGTACTGCACGCGGGCTGTGGTACTGCACGACGGCGCGTGGTACTGCACGAGGCGCTGTGGTACTGCACGAGGGCGCTGTGGTACTGCACGAGGGCGTCGTGGTACTGCACGACTGCGCTGTGGTACTGCACGAGGGCGCTGTGGTACTGCACGAGGGCGCTGTGGTACTGCACGACGGCGCTGTGGTACTGCACGAGGGCGTCGCGGTACTGCACGAGGGCGCTGTGGTACTGCACGAGGGCGTCGTGGTACTGCACGAGGGCGTCGTGGTACTGCACGACGGCGCTGCGGTACTGCACGAGGGCGTCGTGGTACTGCACGAGGGCGTCGGTGGTACTGCACGAGGGCGTGTGTACTGCACGAGGGGCGCTGTGGTACTGCACGAGGGCGTCGCGGTACTGCACGAGGGCGCTGTGGTACTGCACGACGGCGCTGTGGTACTGCGACGAGGGCGTCGCGGGACTGCACGAGGGCGCTGTGGTACTGCACGAGGGCGTCGTGGTACTGCACGAGGGCGTCGTGGTACTGCACGACGGCGCTGTGGTACTGCACGAGGGCGTCGGGTACTGCAGAGGGCGCGGTGGTACTGCACGAGGGCGTCGTGGTACTGCACGACGGCGCTGTGGTACTGCACGAGGGCGCTGTGGTACTGCACGAGGGCGCTGTGGTACTGCACGAGGGCGTCGTGGTACTGCACGAGGGCGTCGTGGTACTGCACGACGGCGCTGTGGTACTGCACGAGGGCGTCGTGGTACTGCACGAGGGCGTCGTGGTACTGCACGAGGGCGCTGTGGTACTGCACGAGGGCGTCGTGGTACTGCACGAGGGCGTCGTGGTACTGCACGAGGGCGCTGTGGTACTGCACGAGGGCGTCGTGGTACTGCACGAGGGCGCTGTGGTACTGCACGAGGGCGTCGTGGTACTGCACGAGGGCGCTGTGGTACTGCACGAGGGCGTCGTGGTACTGCACGAGGGCGTCGCGGTACTGCACGACGGCGCTGTGGTACTGCACGAGGGCGCTGTGGTACTGCACGAGGGCGCTGTGGTAATGCACGACGGCGCTGTGGTACTGCACGAGGGCGCTGTGGTACTGCACGAGGGCGCTGTGGTAATGCACGACGGCGCTGTGGTACTGCACGAGGGCGCTGTGGTACTGCACGACGGCGTCGCGGTACTGCACGACGGCGCTGTGGTACTGCACGAGGGCGCTGTGGTACTGCACGACGGCGCTGTGGTACTGCACGAGGGCGCTGTGGTACTGCACGACGGCGCTGTGGTACTGCACGACGGCGCTGTGGTACTGCACGACTGCGCTGTGGTACTGCACGACGGCGCTGTGGTACTGCACGACGGCGCTGTGGTACTGCACGAGGGCGTCGCGGTACTGCACGACGGCGCTGTGGTACTGCACGACGGCGCTGTGGTACTGCACGACGGCGCTGTGGTACTGCACGAGGGCGTCGCAGTACTGCACGACGGTGCTGTGGTACTGCACGAGGGCGTCGCAGTACTGCACGACGGTGCTGTGGTACTGCACGAGGGCGTCGCAGTACTGCACGACGGCGCTGTGGTACTGCACGACGGTGCTGTGGTACTGCACGACGGCGCTGTGGTACTGCACGACGGCGTCGTGGTACTGCACGAGGGCGTCGCGGTACTGCACGAGGGCGCTGTGGTAATGCACGACGGCGCTGTGGTACTGCACGAGGGCGTCGTGGTACTGCACGAGGGCGCTGTGGTAATGCACGACGGCGCTGTGGTACTGCACGAGGGCGCTGTGGTACTGCACGACGGCGCTGTGGTACTGCACGACGGCGCTGTGGTACTGCACGACGGCGCTGTGGTACTGCACGACGGCGTCGCGGTACTGCACGACGGCGCTGTGGTACTGCACGAGGGCGCTGTGGTAATGCACGACGGCGCTGTGGTACTGCACGACGGCGCTGTGGTACTGCACGAGGGCGTCGCGGTACTGCACGAGGGCGTCGCGGTACTGCACGAGGGCGTCGCGGTACTGCACGAGGGCGTCGCGGTACTGCACGAGGGCGCCGCGGTACTGCACGAGGGCGCCGCGGTACTGCACGAGGGCGTCGCGGTACTGCACGACGGCGCCGCGGTACTGCACGACGGCGTCGCGGTACTGCACGAGGGCGTCGCGGTACTGCACGAGGGCGCCGCGGTACTGCACGACGGCGCTGTGGTCTTTCTTCGTTTGTGCACCTGTGCCTGCAATCAGGTTTGGAGTAAAATGCTGAAAGACCATCTCTTTATTTCTGTCTTTTTTTTGCCAGGACTTGGAGTCTCCACGCACGTGTGTGAGACTTGGAGACAGTAGAATATAGCCGATAGCCGCTTCGCCAGGATAGCCCAGAGATAAGGTGACGACAGTTGCCCGGGCAACAATCTCAATCTCTGCCTATGATTGTCTTGGTACATAGTGGCGATCCAACATGGAGAGACACACCCAACAGCTGCCTACAGCAAACAAACAATATCATCAAGAAGAAGAAACATTAACAACCATAAGGGAAGGTTATTAAAGGTCAAAACTAAAATAGAAATACTATAGAACTAACATAGAACTACAATATAACTACTATAGAACTACACTAGAACTACAATAGAACACCAATTTAACAACAATAGAACTACCATATAACTACCATAGAACTACAATAGAACTACCATAGAACTACCATTGAACAACCATAGAACAACCATAGATCAACCATAGAACTACCATTGAACTACCATAGAACTACTATAGAACTACCATAGAACAACCATAGAACTACCATAGAACAGTCATAGTTGAAGTCAGAAGTTTACATAGCATACACCTTAGCCAAATACATTTCAACTCAGATTTTCACAATTCTTGACATTAAACCTCGTAAAAATTCCTCGTTTTAGGTCCGTTAGGATCACCACTTTATTTTAAGAATGTGAAACGTCAGAATAATCGTAGAGACAATGATTTATTTCAGCTTTTCTTTCTTTCATCACATTACCAGTTGGTCAGAAGTTTACATACACTCAATTAGTATTTGGTAGCATTGGCTTTAAATTGTTTAACTTGGGTCAAACGTGTTGGGTAGCCTTCCACAAGCTTCCCTCAATAAGTTGGGTGAATTTTGGCCCATTCCTCCTGACAGAGCTGGTGTAACTGAGTCAGGTTTGTAGGCCTCCTTGCACACGCTTTTTTCAGTTCTGCCCACAAATTTTCTATAGGATTGAGGTCAGGGCTTTGTGATGGCCACTCAAATACCTTGACTTTGTTGTTCTTAAGCCATTTTGCCACAACTTTGGAAGTATGCTTGGGGTCATTGTCCATTTGTAAGACCCATTTGCGATGAAGCTTTAACTTCCTGACTGATGTCTTGAGATGTTGCTTCAATATATCCACATATTTTTCCTGCCTCATGATGCCATCTATTTTGTGAAGTGCACCAGTCCCTCCTGCAGCAAAGCACCCCCACAACATGATGCTGCCACCCCCGTGCTTCACGGTTAGGATGGTGATCTACGGTTAGCAAGCATCCCTCTTTTTCCTTCAAATATAACGATGGTCATTACGGCCAAACAGTTCTATTTTTGTTTCATCAGACCAGAGGATATTTCTCCAAAAAGTACGATCTTTGTCCCCATGTGCAGTTGCAAACCGTAGTCTGGCTTTTTTATGGCGGTTTTGGAGCAGTGGCTTCTTCCTTGCTGAGCGGCCTTTCAGGTTATGTCGATATATGACTCGTTTTTCTGTGGATATAGATACTTTTGTACTTGTTTCCTCCAGCATCTTCACAAGGTCCTTTGCTGTTGTTCTGGTATTGATTTGCACTTTTTGCACCAAAGTACGTTCATCTCTAGGAGACAGAACGCGTCTCCTTCCTGAGCGGTATGACGTCTGCATGGTCCCATGGTGTTTATACTTGTGTACTATTGTTTGTACAGATGAACGTGGTACCTTCAGGCGTTTGGAAATTGCCCCCAAGGATGAACCAGACTTGTGGAGGTTTACAATTTGTTTTCTGATGTCTTGGCTGATTTCTTTTGATTTTCCCGTGATGTCAAGCAAAGAGGCACTGAGTTTGAAGGTAGGCCTTGAAATACATCCACAGGTACACCTCGAATTGACTCACATTATGTCAATTAGTCAATCAGAAGTTTCTAAAGCCATGACATCATTTTCTGGAATTTTCCAAGCTGTTTTAAAGGCACAGTCAACTTAGTGTATGTAAACTTCTGACCAACTGGAACTGTGATACAGTGAATAATGAGTGAAATAATCCGTCTGTAAACAATTGTTGGAAAAATGACTTGTGTCATGCACAAAGTAGATGTCCTAACGGACTTGCAAAAACCCTTTCTGGATTCCCCATCCCGGATCCGGGATATTTGTCATCAGAAACCCTGACTAGCATAGCGTAGCCTAGCGCGAACGGTATAAAATAAAATATAATTTCATGAAATCACAAGTGCAATATTGCAAAACACAGCTTAGCCTTTTGTTAATCCATCTGTTGTCTCAGATTTTGAAATGATGCTTTACAGCGCAAGCAATACTTGCATTTGTGTAAATTTATCGATCGCTCGACAAAACAATAAGAACACCTAGCGTCAGGTAACTTGGTCACGAAAATCAGAAAAGCAATCAAATTAATCGTTTACCTTTGATGATCTTCGAATGGTTTCACTCACGAGACTCCCAGTTAGACAGCAAATGTTCCTTTTGTTCCATAAAGATATTTTTTATATTTTTATATCCAAATACCTCCGTTTGTTTGCTGCGTTATGCCCAGGAATCCACCGGAAAAAGCGTTCGCGACAACGCCGGAAAAAAATCTAAATTATATCCATAATGTCCACATAAACATGTCAAACGTTGTTTTTGATCCAACTTCAGGGTGTTTTTCAAATATCTATTCGATAATAAATCAACAGTTGGCTTTTCACCTGGACCGAGAGAAACAATGGCTGCCTTTCACTTTTGGCAA
>NC_052342.1:25620664-25628164 GCF_016432855.1 Salvelinus namaycush | reverse complement strand
AAGTGGCTCATGAAGTGGCTCATGGAGTGGCTCATGGAGTGGCTCATGAAGTGGCTCATGAAGTGGCTTATGAAGTGGCTCATGAAGTGGCTCATGAAGTGGCTTATGAAGTGGCTCATGAAGTGGCTTATGAAGTGGCTCATGAAGTGGCTCATGAAGTGGCTTATGAAGTGGCTCATGGAGTGGCTCATGAAGTGGCTTATGAAGTGGCTCATGGAGTGGCTCATGAAGTGGCTTATGAAGTGGCTCATGAAGTGGCTCATGAAGTCGCTCATGAAGTGGCTCATGGAGTGGCTTATGAAGTGGCTTATGAAGTGGCTCATGAAGTGGCTCATGAAGTGGCTTATGAAGTGGCTCATGAAGTGGCTCATGGAGTGGCTTATGAAGTGGCTCATGAAGTGGCTCATGGAGTGGCTTATGAAGTGGCTTATGAAGTGGCTAATGAAGTGGCTCATGAAGTGGCTTATGAAGTGGCTCATGAAGTGGCTCATGAAGTGGCTTATGAAGTGGCTCATGAAGTGGCTCATGGAGTGGCTCATGAAGTGGCTCATGAAGTGGCTCATGGAGTGGCTCATGAAGTGGCTCATGAAGTGGCTCATGGAGTGGCTCATGGAGTGGCTCATGAAGTGGCTCATGAAGTGGCTCATGGAGTGGCTCATGAAGTGGCTCATGAAGTGGCTCATGAAGTGGCTCATGGAGTGGCTCATGAAGTGGCTCATGAAGTGGCTCATGAAGTGGCTCATGAAGTGGCTCATGGAGTGGCTCATGGAGTGGCTCATGAAGTGGCTCATGAAGTGGCTCATGAAGTGGCTATGTTGAGCATCAAAGTGATCACTTGAAACAGGTCCTATACGCTAGATTTAGAGTTTTGGGCAAATTAATTTTGTGATTGATTACAGACCTTAGAATGTGGTTGGAAATCAACAGATGATGCGACTATAGACTGTTGATGATCTGAGAAAGTAGTAAAACAAAAGACCAGCTCTGTTTCCTTGCCTCAGGCTACACAGCTGTTCTGTGTAGTCATAGTTTCACCCATAAGACTATTCTCAAATCTGAATCTTGTCTTAACAATCCCTTCACGCACAACGCAGTTCAAGAAATAGAGTTAAGAAAATATTTACATAAATAAACTAAAGTTTTCAAAAAAAAATGTAAGAAAAAGTAACACAATAAAATATGAATAACGAGGACATATACCTAGGGGTGCCGGTACCGAATCAATATGTGTGGGTACAGGTTAGTCAAGGTAATTTGGGAATGTAGGTAGACAGCGAGTAGCAGCAGTGTAAACACCGAGAAGCGTAGCAGCAATGTAAAAACAAATGGGGGGGGGGTCAATGTAAATAGTCCGGTGGCCATTTGATTAATTGTTCATCAGTCTTATGGCTTGGGGGTAGAAGCTGTTAAGGAGCCTTTTGGACCTAGATTAGCCATGTGGTAGCAGAGAGAATAGTCTACGACTAGGGTGACTGGAGTCTTTGACAATTTTTAGGGCCTTCCTCTGACACCGCCTGGTATAGAGGTCCTGGATGGCAGGAAGCTTTGCCCCAGTGATGTACTGGGCCGTACGCACTACCCTCTGTAGTGCCTTATGGTCGGATGCCAAGGTGTTGCCCTTCCAGGCGGTGATGCAACCGGTCAGGATACACTCGATGGTGCAACTGGGGAACTCTTTGAGGATCTGGGGACCCATGCCAATTTTTTTCAGTCTCCTGAGGGGGAAAAGGTGTTGTCGTGCCCTCTTCACAACTGTCTTGGTGTGATTGGACCATGCTAGTTTGTTGGTGATGTGGAAACCAAGGAACTTGAAACTCTCGACCCGCTCCACTTCAGCCCCGTCGATGTTAACGGGGGCCTGTTCGGCCCTCCTTTTCCTATAGTCCACGATCAGCTCCTTTGTCTTGTTTTCCTGGCACGACACTGCCAGGTCTCTGACCTCCTACCTATAGGCTGTCTCATCGTTGTTGGTGATCAGGCCTACCACTGTTGTGTTGTCAGCAAACTAAATGATGGTGTTGGAGTCGTGCTTGGCCACGCAGTCATGGGTGAACAGAGAGTACAGGAGGGGACTAAGTACACACCCCTGAGGGGCCAAAGTGTTGAGGATCAGCATGGCAGATGTGTCGTTATCTACCCTTTCCACCTGGGGGCGGCCCGTCAGGAAGTCCAGGATCCAGTTGCAGAGGGATGTGTTTAGTCCCAGGGTCCTTATCTTAGTAATGAGCTTTGAGACCACTATGGTGTTGAACGCTGAGCTGTAGTCAATGAACAGCATTCTCACATAGGTGTTCCTTTTGTCCAGGTGGGAAAGGGCAGTGTGGTGTGCGATAGATATTGCGTCATCTGTGGTTCTGTTGGGGTGGTATGCCGAATTAGAGTGGGTCTAGAGTTTCTGGGATGATGGTGTTGATGTGAGCATGACCAGCTTTTCAAAGCACTTCATGGCTACAGATGTAAATGCTACGGGTCGGAGGTCATTTAGGGAGGTTACCTTCGTGTTCTTGGTCATAGGGATTATGGTGGTCTGTTTGAAACATGTAGGTATTACAGACTCAGTCAGGGACAGGTTAAAGATGTCAGTGAAGACACTTGCCAGTTGGTCCGCACATGCTCTGATTACACATCCTGGTAATCCTTCTGGCCCCGCGGCCCTGTTAATGTTGTGGTGCTAAAAGCCACTTACTCTCCGGTTGGTTTGTTCCATCCTGCCTGATTGGTTTGCTCCATCCTGCCTGGTTGGCTTGTTCCATCCTGCCTGATTGGTTTGCTCCATCCTCCCTGATTGGTTTGCTCCGTCCTCCCTGGTTGGTTTGCTCCATCCTGCCTGGTCGGCTTGTTCCATCCTCCCTGATTGGTTTGCTCCGTCCTCCCTGGTTGGTTTGCTCCATCCTCCCTTTGTTGGTTTGTTCCATCCTGCCTGGTCGGTTTGTTCCATCCTGTCTGGTTGGTTTGTTCCATCCTGCCTGGTTGGTTTGCTCCATCCTGCCCGGTTGGTTTGTTCCATCCTGCCCGGTTGGTTTGTTCCATCCTGCCCGGTTGGTTTGTTCAATCCTGCCTGGTTGGTTTGTTTCATCCTGCCTGGTTGGTTTGCTCCATCCTGCCTGGTTGGTTTGTTTCATCCTGCCCGGATGGTTTGTTCCATCCTGCCCGGTTGGTTTGTTCAATCCTGCCTGGTTGGTTTGTTCCATCCTGCCTGGTTGGTTTGTTTAATCCTGCCTGGTTGGTTTGTTCCATCCTGCCCGGTTGGTTTGTTCCATCCTGCCCGGTTGGTTTGCTCCATCCTTAATGGTTGGTTTGCTCCATCCTGCCTGGTTGCTTTGCTCCATCTTGCCTGGTTGGTTTGTTCCATCCTGCCTGGTTGCTTTGCTCCATCCTGGTTGGTTGGTTTGTTCCATCCTGCCTGGTTTGTTCCATCCTGGTTGGTTGGTTTGTTCCATCCTGCCTGGTTTGTTCCATCCTGCCTGGTTTGTTCCATCCTGGTTGGTTGGTTTGTTCCATCCTGACTGGTTGGTTTGTTCCATCCTGCCTGGTTTGCTCCATCCTGCCTGGTTGGTTTGTTGCATCCTGCATGGTTTGCTCCATCCTGCCTGGTTGGTTTGTTACATCCTGACTGGTTGGTTTGCTCCATCCTGACTGGGTGGTTTGTTCCATCCTGACTGGTTGGTTTGTTGCATCCTGACTGGTTGGTTTGTTCCATCCTGCCTGGTTGGTTTGTTCCATCCTGCCCGGTTGGTTTGTTCAATCCTGCCTGGTTGGTTTGTTTCATCCTGCCTGGTTGGTTTGCTCCATCCTGCCTGGTTGGTTTGTTTCATCCTGCCCGGATGGTTTGTTCCATCCTGCCCGGTTGGTTTGTTCAATCCTGCCTGGTTGGTTTGTTCCATCCTGCCTGGTTGGTTTGTTTAATCCTGCCTGGTTGGTTTGTTCCATCCTGCCCGGTTGGTTTGTTCCATCCTGCCCGGTTGGTTTGCTCCATCCTTAATGGTTGGTTTGCTCCATCCTGCCTGGTTGCTTTGCTCCATCTTGCCTGGTTGGTTTGTTCCATCCTGCCTGGTTGCTTTGCTCCATCCTGGTTGGTTGGTTTGTTCCATCCTGCCTGGTTTGTTCCATCCTGGTTGGTTGGTTTGTTCCATCCTGCCTGGTTTGTTCCATCCTGCCTGGTTTGTTCCATCCTGGTTGGTTGGTTTGTTCCATCCTGACTGGTTGGTTTGTTCCATCCTGCCTGGTTTGCTCCATCCTGCCTGGTTGGTTTGTTGCATCCTGCATGGTTTGCTCCATCCTGCCTGGTTGGTTTGTTACATCCTGACTGGTTGGTTTGCTCCATCCTGACTGGGTGGTTTGTTCCATCCTGACTGGTTGGTTTGTTGCATCCTGACTGGTTGGTTTGTTCCATCCTGCCTGGTTGGTTTGTTCCATCCTGCCTGGTTGGTTTGTTCCATCCTGCTTGGTTGGTTTGCTCCATCCTGCCTGGTTGGTTTGTTCCATCCTGCCTGGTTGGTTTGTTCCATCCTGCCCGGTTGGTTTGTTCCATCCTGCCTGGTTGGTTTGTTCCACCCTCCCTGGTTGGTTTGTTCCATCCACCCTCGTTGGTTTGTTCCATCCTCCCTGGTTGGTTTGTTCCATCCTGCCTGGTTGGTTTGTTGCATCCTCCCTGGTTGGTTTGTTGCATCCTGCATGGTTGGTTTGTTCCATCCTGCCTGGTTGGTTTGTTCCATCCTGCCTGGTTGGTTTGTTGCATCCTCCCTGGTTGGTTTGTTGCATCCTGTCTGATTGGTTTGTTCCATCCTGCCTGGTTGGTTTGTTCCATCCTGCCTGGCTGGTGTGTTGCATCCTGCCTGGTTGGTTTGTTCCATCCTGCCTGGTTGGTTTGCTTCATCCTGCCTGGTTGGTTTGCTCCATCCTGCCTGGTTGGTTTGCTCCATCCTGCCTGGTTGGTTTGCTCCATCCTGCCTGGTTGGTTTGTTCCATCCATCCTGCCTGGTTGGTTTGTTGCATCCTGTCTGGTTGGCTACTCTGGTTATTTTGTTCTACATCAACCTCTGTTTGAGGAGCCCCTCGCTGCACCATAGGTGATATTCCACCCAAACCCTGTACACCACGGTCTCTCCAACCCTGTTCCTGCAGCTACCCAGTACTCTGTACACCATGGTCTCTCCAACCCTGTTCCTGCAGCTACCCAGTACTCTGTACTCCATGGTCTCTCCAACCCTGTTCCTGCAGCTACCCAGTACTCTGTACACCATGGTCTCTCCAACCCTGTTCCTGCAGCTACCCGGTACTCTGTACTCCATGGTCTCTCCAACCCTGTTCCTGCAGCTACCCAGTACTCTGTACACCACGGTCTCTCCAACCCTGTTCCTGCAGCTACCCAGTACTCTGTACACCATGGTCTCTCCAACCCTGTTCCTGCAGCTACCCAGTACTCTATACTCCATGGTCTCTCCAACCCTGTTCCTGCAGCTACCCAGTACTCTGTACTCCATGGTCTCTCCAACCCTGTTCCTGCAGCTACCCAGTACTCTGTACACCATGGTCTCTCCAACCCTGTTCCTGCAGCTACCCAGTACTCTGTACTCCATGGTCTCTCCAACCCTGTTCCTGCAGCTACCCAGTACTCTGTACACCATGGTCTCTCCAACCCTGTTCCTGTAGCTACCCAGTACTCTGTACGCCATGGTCTCCTTAACCCTGTTCCTGCAGCTACCCAGTACTCTGTACTCCATGGTCTCCTTAACCCTGTTCCTGCAGCTACCCAGTACTCTGTACGCCATGGTCTCCTTAACCCTGTTCCTGCAGCTACCCAGTACTCTGTACTCCATGGTCTCCTTAACCCTGTTCCTGCAGCTACCCAGTACTCTGTACGCCATGGTCTCCTTAACCCTGTTCCTGCAGCTACCCAGTACTCTGTACGCCATGGTCTCCTTAACCCTGTTCCTGCAGCTACCCAGTACTCTGTACGCCATGGTCTCCTTAACCCTGTTCCTGCAGCTACCCAGTACTCTGTACTCCATGGTCTCCTTAACCTTGTCCCTGCAGCTACCCGGTACTCTGTACACCATGGTCTCCTTAACCTTGTCCCTGCAGCTACTCAGTACTCTGTACACCATGGTCTCCTTAACCCTGTCCCTGCAGCTACCCAGTACTCTGTACTCCATGGTCTCCTTAACCTTGTCCCTGCAGCTACTCAGTACTCTGTACTCCATGGTCTCCTTAACCTTGTCCCTGCAGCTACTCAGTACTCTGTACTCCATGGTCTCTCCTTAACCTTGTCCCTGCAGCTACTCAGTACTCTGTACTCCATGGTCTCTCCAACCCTGTTCCTGTAGCTACCCAGTACTCTGTACTCCATGGTCTCTCCTTAACCCTGTTCCTGCAGCTACCCAGTACTCTGTACGCCATGGTCTCCTTAACCTTGTCCCTGCAGCTACCCAGTACTCTGTACTCCATGGTCTCTCCAACCCTGTTCCTGCAGCTACCCGCTTCTTCATTTGGGAAATCAAGTGAAATCTTTTCGGGTAACATCGATAGTAACATGGTTTCACAACAAAACATGTTTAATTAAAGTGTTGACAGCCCCTCTCTGTGTTCTGGAGAAAGGAATGAAGGAGAGAGAGGAGGAGATGGAAACACACGGTAGTGAGATATTCTGTAGTTAAAGGAATGAAGGAGAGAGAGGAGGAGATGGAAACACACGGTAGTGAGATATTCTGTAGTTAAAGAAATGAAGGAGAGAGAGAAGGAGATGGAAACACACAGTAGTGAGATATTCTGTAGTTAAAGGAAATGACTCAACCTATTAATTATGAAAATATTTAAAAAATCCCTAGTACCAGTATTCAAAATCAAATACACATTCACTATAACTGTACACCAACTCTGAATTTGCTTAATTTAGACTAGACCAATTATGTACCAACATTTTTTATTAGATGTTTATCTGCCATGTGTAATATGCGGTAGGCTATGTATTGTATTAAAGCATAATCATGACTTTAATTCAGAGTTTTTGGGGGGGCTTGGGTTCATATATAAGCCTACACCTATTAGCTCTAATATGCATATGGTTGTTTTGTATTAATCATCACCTTAGAAAGCGCTGTCCATTTCATTGTATTAGATTTTGAAACATCGTCCACTACGACCATGTTTTCCACATCAGTTTCAACCTGCTGTTGACCTTCTTTCTTCACACTGATCATCACAGTGAGTTTTAATAGTTTGAATAGTTTTAATAGCACATACTGGGAGGTGAAGGGTAAACGCAGGATACTGTTTCAATGATAAGTGTTTCGTGGTGATTTTCGATTGTATTGATGTCAGAGGGGTTAGAAGGACAATAGAGACCTGATGGTCGTTAGAGCCCTGAGTACCAGGCCATTCAAACCTGATGATAGTTAGAGAGCCCTGAGTACCAGGCCATTAGGACCTGATGGTCGTTAGAGCCCTGAGTACCAGGCCATTAGGACCTGATGGTCGTTAGAGCCCTGAGTACCAGGCCAT
>NC_052342.1:25605664-25618164 GCF_016432855.1 Salvelinus namaycush | reverse complement strand
AGAGAGAGAGAGAGAGAGAGAGAGAGAGAGAGAGAGAGAGAGGGAGAGAGAGAGAGGGAGAGAGAGAAAAAACATATCGATGATGAACACCACATGCTTGGGCTTAGATTTAGAAGATGGGAAGGAAACGGATAGAGTTAGTCTTTTTCTTCTTTAGTTTGTTTTAGATGTAGTAGTGTAATTACCATCTATCATATTCCAGTGGCTGTCGTTCTGTACAAACCACTTCCTACTCTAGTCAATATGGTAGCACTTTGCTGCACTTTCTGGATTTTATAGTCCGTTGAGCATCTACACATGGATCCAAATGAAGTTTCACAAATCATTGCTCAATATTAAATATTAACGTTTATTCATGTTAATATAATAAAGTACAGCTTGTTGTCTTGATTTTTTTTATTGGAGATGACATATTGATTGCTATTGATGAATTGCTGGTTTGTGATTGGCTGCTGAGGGTGTAGTATTAAATAATCAAAATCGATGATCGTCATCCTTGGCTACTGGCATAGTACAGCTTGTTGTGTTAGCATCTCACTATTAGCAATAACAGGAGATGTTAGCATGTGTTAGCATCTCACTATTAGCAATAACAGGAGATGTTAGCATGTGTTAGCATCTCACTATTAGCAATAACAGGAGATGTTAGCATGTGTTAGCATCTCACTATTAGCAATAACAGGAGATGTTAGCATGTGTTAGCATCTCACTATTAGCAATAACAGGAGAGGTTAGCATGTGTTAGCATCTCACCATTAGCAATAACAGGAGATGTTAGCATGTGTTAGCATCTCACTATTAGCAATAACAGGAGAGGTTAGCATGTGTTAGCATCTCACCATTAGCATTAACAGGAGAGGTTAGCATGTCTTGGCATCTCACCATTAGCAATAACAGTAGAGGTTAGCATGTGTTAGCATCTCACCATTAGCAATAACGGTAGAGGTTAGCATATCTTGGCATCTCACCATTACCAATAACAGTAGAGGTTAGCATGTCTTGGGGGTATGATTTTTGACACTATTTAACTTTCTCACTCATCATTTTTCACAATTCATTCAGGGTTATTCGTAATCATGGTAGCATCCACATGAATGTAGACATGTTTAGAAACATATTAAATTCTTATTAATAATAAAAGTGACTCCAAAATTACGCAATACATTATTTACCATTCTTTTCTATTCGGCATAACATATTGTGAAACACAACAAAAAATAACAGTAAATGCATCCAGGAAGTTTGTAGAGTCATTGTGTAAAAGGCTCATGGGACCAAATACTAAACTTTTGACTACTTTATTTATAAGACTCTTTAGGGGTGTCAATCATTTTGATCCCAACCTTTTTGAGAAAAAATGTATTTTACTTTTAACTGAAAGCAGAGGGAGCCAGTATAAACTGAAAGCAGAGGGAGCCTGTATGAACTGAAAGCAGAGGGAGCCTGTATGAACTGAAAGCAGAGGGAGCCTGTATGAACTGAAAGCAGAGGGGGCCTGTATAAACTGAAAGCAGAGGGAGCCAGTATAAACTGAAAGCAGAGGGAGCCTGTATGAACTGAAAACAGAGGGAGCCAGTATAAACTGAAAGCAGAGGGAGCCTGTATGAACTGAAAGCAGAGGGAGCCTGTATGAACTGAAAGCAGAGTGAGTCTGTATAAACTGAAAGCAGAGGGAGCCTGTATGAACTGAAAGCAGAGGGAGCCTGTATGAACTGAAAGCAGAGGGGGCCTGTATAAACTGAAAGCAGAGGGAGCCTGTATGAACTGAAAGCAGAGGGAGCCAGTATAAACTGAAAGCAGAGGGAGCCAGTATAAACTGAAAGCAGAGGGAGCCTGTATGAACTGAAAGCAGAGGGAGCCTGTATAAACTGAAAGCAGAGGGAGTCTGTATGAACTGAAAGCAGATGGGAGTCTGTATGAACTGAAAGCAGAGGGAGCCTGTATAAACTGAAAGCAGATGGAGCCTTTGTCAGATGTAGGAAATAATTGGCTAGAGGAGGGTGAACAAAATTCACCATATTTTTTTCAGGATAGAAAAATAACACTCAAAAAATAATACAATTTAACAATTAAATATGACTGTTCTCATCACAGATTATCCCAAATTATTCTCTATCTTTAGTTGCAACTTCTACAGGAATTTATATAAGTCTGAGTGTTGTGAGGTTTCCTCAACTCTTTTTTTTTGGATTGTCTGGGGGATGTGAAATCAATTGGGTAGGCTGAGAAGGAACAGTGTGATGACCCTATTTTAATGAAAAATGTAACGTTTATTTAACTAGTCAAGTCAGTTAATTAAGAACAAATTGTTATTTACAATGACGGCCTACCCCGGCCAAACCCGGAAGACACTGGGCCAATTGTGCGCCGCCCTATGGGACTCCCAATCACGGCCGGATGTGATACAGCCTGGATTTGAAACAGGGACTGTAGTGACGCCTCTTGCACTGAGATGCAGTGTCTTAGACCGCTGCTTCACTCGGGAGTTGAAGAGATAATTTATTCTATTGAAAACCTTAAAAATAGGAAGTCTCCTGGGGACTGATGGTAAATCTGCTGAGTTTTACAAAACTTTTTCTCAACATTTAGTCCCATTTCTGTTGGAGGTCTTTTCTGAAAGCATTGTAAATAATGATCTCCCTCCCAGTTTGACTCCAGGTCTGATTACATTGTAAATAATGATCTCCCTCCCAGTTTGACTCCAGGTCTGATTACATTGTAAATAATGATCTCCCTCCCAGTTTGACTCCAGGTCTGATTACATTGTAAATAATGATCTCCCTCCCAGTTTGACTCCAGGTCTGATTACATTGTAAATAATGATCTCCCCCCCAGTTTGACTCCAGGTCTGGTTATATTAATCTCTAAACCCAAAGACTTGCTTCTCCTCGATAATTGGCTTCCGATCTGTCTGCTCAAAAACGACTACAAAATATTAACCCCTATATTTGCAAAAAAGATTGAAGGCAGTATTAGACTCAATTATAGAAGAGACCCAATCTGGCTTCATGAAGAATAGACATATATGTAATAATATTCGACTGGTGTTTGACCTTATTGACTATTCTGATCTAATCTTCTAAGATAGTTTTATTGTCTTCTTAGACTTTTAAAAAGCCTTCAATACAGTGGAACATGAGTTTCTATTTCTCTGCCTTGAGAAATTTGGTTTTGGGGAATATTTTGTAGTACTATTAAAATTATTTATATGAATGGGAACAGTTCCATTAAATTAAAGCATTGCACTTCTACTAGAATTGATCTGAAAAGACGAATTAGGCAAGGTTACCCAATTTTGCCTTATCTCTTCCTGCTTGCAAATCAACTTCTTACAAGTTTTGTTAAATCAAGCGATATAAAAGGGATCTCTATTTCTGACAGAGATATTAAAAGGGATCTCTATTGATGACAGAGATATTATCATCAGTCAGCTTGTAGATGACACCAACCTCTTTATGAAAGATGCTGATCAGATTCCTAGAGCAGTCGAAGTGATACATATTTTTTCCAAAGCGTCTGGTCTTTGCCTCAACCTTAATAAGTGTGAATTGTTTGCTGTTTTATAGACTGTGTGATACCCTTTATCTGTGTAACGATGTACGCTGAGAGTCGGGAAGCAAGAACAGGGAATGTTTAATAAATATACAGTACGTGAAACAAGAAACATGAGGCGCTGGTGCGCGTGACGATGGTGACAGGTGTGCGCAATAATCAGCAGCCTGGTGACCTAGAGGCCGGAGAGGGAGCACATGTGACAGTACCCCCTCCCCGACGCATGGCTCCAGCCGCAGTACTCCGACCAAGATGACGATACCGGGGATCAGGAGCGACCGGTCACCTCTGCTGATCCGGCTGAGGTGCGGGAGCATGACGACCTAGAGCGCCGGAGAGAGAGCACACGTGACAATCTGCAATATTCCAGTCAAGGAAAAAGTAACATGTCTTGAGATTACCATGTCTAAGGATCAACAGGAAAGATGCTCATTAAATTTCATACCTATTATTGAAAAAAAGAAGTTGAACCATTGGTTGCAGAGGGATTTATCCTTGTAAGGTCGAGTATTGCTTTCTAAAGCTGAATGTATCTCCAGACTTACTTATGCAACCCAGTCCCTACATCTTGACAACAAAATAGTTAAAGCAGTTGAACAGATGCTTTTCAGCTTTATCTGGAAAATTCATACACATTATACTAGGACATCTGTCTTTATGAGTATATATCAATATGATGGCCTGCATTTTGGATGATTTTCCTACTTTGAATAATACTTTTAAGATACAATGGGCTGAACATTTCTTAAAGAATCCAACTTCAGCTTGGAATTTCATCCCTCATTTTTTCGTCTCCTGTTTTGGTAGCTTTATTTTAAGTTACTTTACAATTATAACATTGATAAGATTCCGACAACTTTTTCTGGTTTTCAAAGACAAGTATTCTTAGCGTGGTCGTTAATATATAAACATAATTTTTCCTTGAGTAGGTATTTCATTTGGAACAATAAGGATATTTTGTATAGAAACAAGTCTTCATTTTCTAAGCACTGGTTCAATAATCATATCCTGCTGGTGAATCAACTTTATAATGTAGAAGGATTGTTACTCAATTATGAGGAGGCTTTATCTTGTTACAGTATCCCTGTTACACCTAGAGAGTTCGCTATAAAAGTCTTTGATGCTATTCCATCTGGAACTCTCATGTTATTTAGAGGTGTAACCAGACCTCACCTTCTTGACCTACCCTCGCTTAATCCAGTTGACTCTCCAAAAGGAAACATGTGTTTCTCTCTCAGAACAACAGATCTATATGTGCTTTATTTCAAAGGGATATTGTATGTATTCCAAATGTCACAATTTACTGGAATAGATGTGCCAATAATATCTGTTGGAAAAATATTTGGTTATTACCACACAAATACCTGCTTGTTGAGGTCAAAAAGGTATCTTTAAGAATGATCCATACCTAATACTATCATGAATCAAGGTAAGACCCAGATGCAGTAGACAAAGGGCTGTGAGACATAGGTTTGACTCTGGACACATGAAAGGTGGGACGTATACGAAGAGTACGGGGCTACAGAAGACGAACAGTAGAGGGGATAATAATCTTGGAGATGGGAAATGGGTCGATAAACTGGGGGGAGAGTTTGCAGGATTCCACCCGGAGGGGCAGATCCCAGGTGGATAGCCATACCTTCTGCCCGAGACGACACCTGGGAGGTGGTCTTGAGGAGGGCCGACCAGGTTCTCCTCCAAGTACGATGACAGTGGCGGATAAACATCTGGGCAGAAGGTACGCTGACCTCTTCCTCCTGCTCGGGGAAGAGCGGGGGCTGATACTCCAGGGAACACTCGAATGGATATAGGCTTGTGGCAGAGCAGCGAAGGGTGTTGCGGGCGTACTCGATCCACATCAGCAGCTGGCTCCAGGAGGTGGGTTTGGCGGAGGCCAGGCAGCGCAGAGTAGTCTCAAGATCCTTGTTGGCTCGCTCCGACTGGACATTGGACTGGGGGTGGAACCCAGAGGACAGGCTGGCTGACGACCCAATGAGGGCGCAGAATGCCTTCCAGAACCGGGATGAAAACTGAGGCCCCCAGTCGGAGACCATGTCCACGGGCAGTCCATGGATCCGGAAGATGTGCTGCACCATGAGCTGGGCCGTCTCCTTGGCTGAGGGTAGTTTGGGGAGAGGAATGAAGTGAGCAGCCTTGGAAAACCGGTCGACCACAATCAGGATGGCAGTGTTGCCCTCAGATGGTGGCAGACCCGTGACAAAATCCAGGGATATGTGGGTTCAGGGACGGTGAGGAACAGGCAGTGGTTGCAGAAGACCAGCCGGAGCTTGCCGAGGAGTCTTATTCTGAGCACTCCAGGACCACAGAGCGGACAGCGTCAGACACAAACATCCCCCCCAGGTTTTGGCTGCACTTCCTGGTCTCCAGGAAGTATTGCAACTGCACCCTGGAAGTAGGATGGGGCCAATCCACCACCGGGATCCATTTGCACACTCCCTGCGGCGACGATGAAACCCAGAAAAGGGATGGTGGAGCGATGGAACTCGCACTTCTCTGCTTTTACAAACAGCTGGTTCTCCAGGAGGCATTGGAGAAGCTGTCGGATGTGGAGCACATGTTCTTGGGTGGAACGGGAGAAGATGAGGATGTCCTCTAGGTAGACAAAGATGATCCGGTTCAACATGTTGTGGAGAACATCATTGGCCAGAGCCTGGAACGCAGTAGGGGCATTGGTAAGGCCAGATGGCATGACCAGATACTCGTAGTGACCGCTGGACGTGTTGTAGGCGGTCTTCCACTCGTCTCAGGCCCGTATCCACAACAGGTGGTAGGCGTTCCTACACTACACTACACATACACTACACTCACTACACCACACTACACTACACTACACTACACTACACTACACTACACTACACTACACTACACTCCACTCCACTCCACTACACTCCACTCCACTCCACTCCACTACACTACACTACACTACACTACACTACACTACACTACACTACACTACACTACACTACACATACACTACACATACACTACACTCACTACACTACACTACACACACACTACACACACTACACTCACTACACTCACTACACTACACTACACACACACTACACTCACTACACTCACTACACACACTACACACACTACACTCACTACACTACACTACACTACACTACACACACACTACACACACTACACTCACTACACTCACTACACTACATTACACTACACTACACTACACTACACTACACTACACTACACACACTACACACACTACACTCACTACACTCACTACACTACACTACACACACACTACACACACTACACTCACTACACACACTACACACACTACACTCACTACACTACACTACACTCACTACACTACACTACACACACACTACACACACTACACTCACTACACTCACTACACTACATTACATTACACTACACTACACTACACTACACTACACTACACTACACCCACTACACACACTACACTCACTACACTACACTACACTACACTACACTACACATACACTACACATACAATACACCCACTACACTCACTACACTCACTACACTACACTACACTACACTACACTACACTACACTACACTCACTACACTACACTACACTACACTACACTCACTACACTACACTACACTACACTCACTACACTACACTACACTACACTACACTACACCACACTACACCACACTACACTACACACACTACACTACAACACACTACACTACACTATACTACACTACACTACACACACTACACTCACTACACTACACTACACTGCACCCACTACACTCACTACAATACGTTCACTACACTACACTACACTATACTAACTACATACAGTACAGTACACTCACTACACACACTACAATACGTTCACTACACTACACTACACTATACTAACTACATACACTACAGTACACTCACTACACTACACTACACTACACATACACTACACACACTACACTCACTACACTACACTATACTACACCACACTACACTACACTACACTACACTACACCACACTACACCACACTACACTACACTACACTACACTACACTACACTACACACACTACACCACACCACACTACACACACTACACTACACAACACCACACTACACTACACATACACTACACATACACTACACACACTACACTCACTACACTACACCACACTACACCACACTACACTACACTACACCACACTACACTACACTACACAACACCACACTACACTACACTACACACACTACACCACACCACACTACACTACACTACACTACACTACACCACACTACACTACACCACACTACACCACACTACACTACACTACACTACAACACACTACACTACACTACACTACACTCACTACACTACACTACACTACACTACACTACACTACACACACTACACTACAACACACTACACTACACTACACTACACTACACTACACTACACTACACTACACTACACTACAACACACTACACTACACTACACTACACTACACTACAACACACTACACTACACTACACTACAACACACTACACTACACTACACTACACTACAACACACTACACTACAACACACTACACTACACTACACTACAACACACTACACTCACTACACTACACACACTACACTCACTACACTACACTACACTACAACACACTACACTACAACACACTACACTACACTACACTACACTACAACACACTACACTACACTACACTACACTACACTACACTACACTACACTACACTACACTCACTACACTACACTACAACACACTACACTACACTACACTACACTACACTACACTACACACACTACACTCACTACACTACACTACATATACTATAAACACTACACACACTACACTACACACACTACACTCACTACACTACACTACACTACAACACACTACACTACAACACACTACACTACACTACACTACAACACACTACACTACAACACACTACACTACACTACACTACACTACACTACAACACACTACACTCACTACACTACACACACTACACTCACTACACTACACTACAACACACTACACTACACTACATATACTATAAACACTACACACACTACACTACACACACTACACACACTACACTACACTACACTACACTACAACACACTACACTACACTACACTACACACACTACACACACTACACTACACACACTACACTCACTACACTACACTACACTACACTACAACACACTACACTACACTCACTACACTACACTACACTACACTACAACACACTACACTCACTACACTACACACACTACACTCACTACACTACACTACACTACAACACACTACACTACACTACACTACACTACAACACACTACACTACACTACACTACACTACAACACACTACACTACACTACACTACACTACACTACACTACACTACACTACAACACACTACACTACACTACACTACACTACACTACACTACAACACACTACACTACACTACACTACACTACACTACACTACACTCACTACACTACACTACACTACACTACACTACAACACACTACACTACACTACACTACATATACTATAAACACTACACACACTACACTACACACACTACACTCACTACACTACACTACACTACAACACACTACACTACACTCACTACACTACACTACACTACACTACACTACAACACACTACACTCACTACACTACACACACTACACTACACTACACTACACTACACTACACTACACTACACTACACACACTACACTACACCACACTACACTACACTACACTACACTACAACACACTACACTCACTACACTACACTACACTACACTCACTACACTACACTACACTACACTACACTACAACACACTACACTCACTACACTACACACACTACACTACACTACACTACACTACACTACACTACACACACTACACTACACTACACTACATATACTATAAACACTACACACACTACACTACACCACACTACACCACACTACACTACACACACTACACTCACTACACTACACTACACTACACATACTACACTCACTACACTACACTACACTACACTCACTACACTACACTACACTACACTATACTACACTACACTACACACACTACACTACACTACACTACACTACATATACTATAAACACTACACACACTACACTACACTACACTACACTACACTACATATACTATAAACACTACACACACTACACTACACTACACTCACTACACTACACTACACTACACTACACTACACTATACTACACTACACTACACACACTACACTACACACACTACACTCACTACACTACACTACACTACACTACACACACTACACTACACTACACTACACACACTACACTACACTACACTACACTACATATACTATAAACACTACACACACTACACTACACACACTACACTCACTATACTACACTACACTACACTACACTGCACTATACTACACTACACTACACTACACTGCACTATACTAACTACATACAGTACAGTACACTCACTACACAAACTACACACACTACACTACACACTACATAAACTACATTACACTACACATAGTAAACCCACTACACACACTACACTCACTACACACACTACACACTCTACACTACACACTACACACGCTACAGTACACTCACTACACACACTACACACTACACTACACACACTACATAACACACACTACACTCACTACACACACTACACTCACTACACTACACTCACTACACACAATACACACACTACACACACTACACACACTACACACTATGCACACACTACACACACTACAGAACACTCACTACACACACTACACACACTACACACTACACACACTACACACTACACTAATGGCAGCCCATTCTTGCATAATCAATGTTTGGAGTTGTCAGAATTTGTGGGTTTTTGTTTGTCCACCCGCCTCTTGGGGATTGACCACAAGTTCTCAATGGGATTAAGGTCTGGGGAGTTTCCTGGCCATGGATCCAAAATATTTCAATGTTTTGTTCCCCGAGCCACTTAGTTATCACTTTTGCCTAACGGCAAGGTGCTCCATCATGCTGGAAAAGGCATTGTTTGTCACCAAACTGTTCCTGGATGGTTGGGAGAAGTTGCTCTCGGAGGATGTGTTGGTACCATTCTTTATTCATGGCTGTGTTCTTAGGCAAAATTGTGAGTGAGCCCACTCCCTTGGCTGAGAAGCAACCCCACACATGAATGGTCTCAGGATGCTTTACTGTTGGCATGACACAGGACTGATGGTAGCACTCACCTTATCTTCTCCGGACAAGCTTTTTTCGGATACCCCAAACAATCGGAAAGGGGGTTCATCAGAGAAAATGACTTTACCCCAGTCCTCTGCTGTCCAATCCCTGTACCTTTTGCAGAATATCAGTCTGCCCTGATGTTTTTCCTGGAGAGAAGTGGCTTCTTTGCTGCCCTTCTTGAGACCAGGCCATCCTTCAAAAGCATTCGCCTCACTGTGCGTGCAGATGCACTCACACCTGCCTGCTGCCATTCCTGAGCAAGCTCTGTACTGGTGGTGCCCCGATCCCGCAGCTGAATCAACTTTAGGAGACGGTCCTGGCGCTTGCTGGACTTTCTTGGGTGCCGTGAAGCCTTCTTCAAAACAATTGAACCGCTCTCCTTGAAGATCTTGATGAGGTGCAATCTTACTGGCAGCAATATCCTTGCCTGTGAAGCCCTTTTTGTGCAAAGCAATTTCCTTCCAGGTAACCATGTTTGACAGAGGAAGAACAATGATTCCAAGCACCACCCTCCTTTTGAAGCTTCCAGTCTGTTATTCGAACAATCAGCATGACAGAGTGATCTCCCGCCTTGTCCTCGTCAACACTCACACCTGTGTTAACGAGAGAATCACTGACATGATGTCAGCTGGTCCTTTTGTGGCAGGCCTGAAATGCAATGGAAATGCATTTTGGGATTCAGTTAATTTGCATGGCAAAGAGGGACTTTGCAATTAATTTAAATGAATCTGATCACTCTTCATAACATTCTGGAGTATATGCAAATTGCCATCATACAAACTGAGGCAGCAGACTTTGTGAAAATGAATATTTGTGTCATTCTCAAAACTTTTGGCCACAACTGTACACACACTACACACACTACACACACACACACTCTTCCACACTACACAAATTACACACACTACACACACACACACACTACACACTACACACTCTTCCACACTACACAAATTACACACACTACACACACTACACACACACACACTACACACACACACTCTTCCACACTACACAAATTACACACACTACACACACTACACACACACACACTACACACTACACACTCTTCCACACTACACAAATTACACACACTACACACACTACACACACACACTCTTCCACACTACACACACACACACACTCTTCCACACGACACAAATTACACACACTACACACACTACACACACTACACACACACACACACTCTTCCACACTAGACACACACATTCAATTCCCAATAGTCCCACTAGCTGAATGATGTCGGGAAAAATCCAATCTGGTTCCCACATTGTGTAGCAACCAAGGACATATCAGAGGGCTGGATGTGTGGAAGAGAGCGTGTGTGAAATTACTTCTGAACGGTGTGACGCAATCCTACAATGTTAGCCATATGCTACGTTACGTTACGCTAATCGACGTTGAAGACGTCACAGCTGACACTGCCGGTAACCGTTTGTAACGGTTCACAGTTGCCAGTAAACTGTGTTGACCGGAGGTAACCGGGGATAACCAGGGGGTCGACCGGAGAGGAACAGAGAGAACGGAAATGAAGACAGAACGATCATTTAAATATGGGAAGAAGTGAGGCTGGCACTGCGAAGATAAAACACAATCACTCGATC